>NC_136727.1:9309466-9564466 GCF_936440315.1 Barbus barbus
GTCTTCTGGTAAAAATGAGGTAAATTTGGATTTCATATTAAAAGATTTTTCTCTGTGGAGTTTGAACCTACAACATTTTGGTTACCAGCCCAGATGTTTAACCATTAGGCAACCCCAAAAACAAAAGAACTGCTCTCATGTTGATAAATCGGGCATTAACTCCTCTTTAGAAGCTTGGAGAGAGGCAGCAGTGGTGATTTGATCATTAACAGGATTCATTTATCACACTCACAGATGCTGTGTGTGACTCATGCAATTAAGGAGCTGTTAAAACAAGCTGTTAATTAGAGCCAGAGGGGAGGCACTGATCACTTAAGGCTATTGCACACCCAGTCCGAAAATTTCATCTGAAATTTTGTTGACCATCTTGCCCGCTCCTATACTAAAATCCTGAGTGGCGTGATCTAATAAACAATAGTAAAGGAGGGATGTGTATGCTGTCAGAGGATGCAGCTGTTTTTCTTTGACTTTGATTTAAAAAAAAACAAGCACGTAGGAACGCACTCAGGAACGTATGCTGACCGTGTTTAACAAGTCTTTCTGGCGGATCAAGCTGAAGACACATTGATACCTGCAGATGTGTTTGGCTGTTGCTGAGATACTTGCACAACAGACGCAACTGAAAAACTCACGTTAACACTATTTACCTGCCAACTAGTTTGACAACTTTAAGCAAAGAATAGAAACACATTATTAGGCTAAAATGATTGTTTTAACGGAGCCTAGATAGAGTCTGGAGTGGCTTCCTTTCTAAACTTCAAAAGACTGATTATACAGGTTATGAAATGTTTTTAAAATGTCTAAATTGAAAATATTTAAAAAGTAAGAATTGATTGTAGTGTATAGGCATTGTGTCCCAAAAGAGAGAAAATTTTTTTTTAAAAAATTCATAAAATGTTCAAACTGGGACAAATTACCCATTTAAGAAATCAGTTTGTAATACGATTTAAAAACTAATATAGATCTGGTTTGTTCAATTCAAGTAGCCTTTTGCTATTGAGAATCCAAACAAAATAGATTTGAGTAAGATACACCAAAAAACTAACTGCCTATTTGAACAAAGACACAAAAAAGCTGTCATCAAGCATGTCTTCAGCTCACCCACTCCCACTCCCGCAGACAGACAGTCAAAGAAGGACTGTACAATAGAGGGCTGAAGAGAGATCCATTGCTCCGCAGCTCAAACTGAAGACACCTGTTGTGTTATATAAGCCATTAGCAGCATAACCTGCCTGAAGCTATTTTTCCAACACGTAGACACAAATGTTCCTGGATGATTAAGCAGTCGATTAGTATCTATGAGTGTAATCCAGGATTGTGTGAATAGGTTGAGTGCTGAACCACTTAAACCCAAATCTTTCTTGCTAATGTAGGCTGATTGATGAATTTGCAGTAGTTATTAGAAAATAAAAGCTCATTTACTCAATTTGAATTGTGGAAATATTGTTAATATTTTTTTATATTTTGTGAAATCATACTGTATATTATTAAATATTATATATATATATATAGGGTTGGGTTGGCTTTTCTCGGTACATTAATCTCTGTGTAATAACAAAAAAAATTTTTTCAGTGAAAAAATAAGTCCAAAACTCTCAATTTCAACATTTTGAACAATAGAGCCCTACAATTTTTTTTCTTTTTTTGCTTCCAGAAATTCTTGTGTGCTTTATTTTTTCTGATAATCAAATGAAGGCATGAAACATTTATTTATATTTAAATCAAATGAAATTGAAACCCTTTTATTTTTTGGCAAACAAACAAAGGTTTACTGTTAAAATTAATACATGGTAGAAAAATTGTGTGAATATTCCTTTAAAAAATGTTTTATAATAATTGTATTTTTTCTACAATAAAAAAAAAAAAAAAAAAAAAAAAAAAAGTGAAGTGACATTCAGCCAAGTATGGTGACCCATACTCGGAATTCGTGCTCTGCATTTAACCCATCCAACGTGCACACACACACACACACACACACACACACACACACACACACACACACACACACACACACACACACACACACACACACACCCGGAGCAGTGGGGAGCCATTTATGCTGCAGCGCCCGGGGAGCAGTTGGGGGTTCGGTGCCTTGCTCAAGGGCACCTCAGTCGTGGTATTGAGGGTGGAGAGAGCGCTGGACATTCACTCCCCCCACCTACAATTCCTGCCGGCCGGAGACTCGAACCCGCAACCTTTGGATCACGAGTCCAACTCTCTAACCATTAGGCCACGACTTCCCATTAAGTGGTTAATGTAGTTGTAATAATTATTTTTATAATTTAATTGTTTTATTTCAATTTGACAGTAAATAGAATACAAAAAAGACATACATTTTACTGTACAAAAGTAATATTTTTCTGTTATATGTTGAACCGCACTTTTATTTTGACAGTTTTCCGTGAAGTTTCTGTGTGTACAGTATGATATGATGCTAGTTTTCTCAAATGAAATGGTAAAATTCTCATGAAGTGACTCTCACTGCCTGTAAGTTCATGTCGTCATGTAGTGAGATGCAGAGGCCGAAAATCACCACGAGTTCACGTGTACTTCAGTATTTTTGTAGTAAACAAAACCGTGTCTCTGCCATTCATACATACCGAGGCTAGCGGAACATGCAGGATTCACATTTAAACCGTCTTTTTGTGTTTTAATATTCACATAAACTAGTTCATATCGCGATTCGAAATAAGTGACAGACCTTCTTTTATTCATCCAAAAATTGACGAATTTCATGGCATTCCGCGCTATAGAGTAATATATTATATATACAGTATATATATATTATGGCGATGTTAAAACATTTGTATAGTGTTACAGTGTTAATCTCACCCTCCTAATGCCTTGCAAGCAGTCGAGAACCGTCAGGTTGTATGTGCAATTCCCAAATGAAGCATCCCTGAAAGAGAAACGAGATGGCATGTTAAAAATTGCGTGGGTGTATTTACACAAAATACAATTTAACAAAAAAAAGAAACACCCATAGGAATATAAACAAGAATAGCAAGTCATGTTAAGCACAAATAATAGGAACATAGACACTGATTTCAAACGTTGCTCTCAGGTGGTCTGCTTTCATCCAGAGTAAACCATTACCTGCCCATGAATACAAGTAACTGGGTCAGGGCCTTTGTGTTTGGATGTGGGAGTGAAAGTAAAGCGGATAAGCGAGACTGTGTTGGCTTTTGTCATGTGTTTGTGAAGAAAGAAAACCTTGCTCTGGAGAGTGCACATGTGGGAAGCCAGCAATACGATGGGTTACATCAACAAAGTCAAGGCAAAATTAATGTCATGGACAAGAATGTTTTGAACACGTTTAATTCAGGTTTGTTTGTGTACCTAAATGATGTCATTGGGTCAAGGGAAGCCAGGGTTGTAATGAAATGCCTAATGCCTCAGAAACTAAAAGGGGCCTATACACCATCCCTTGCCGAACGCACGTCAAGGAACAGGTTCTTTGTCTCCACTTTAATTTGAGTTTTGCATTATACATGTGCTTAATTTGCTGTTTATGATGCAGGCTGGGTTGCATAAAAAGTGGGTCAGTGTTCTGCTGGGATCCTTTCAGAAGTCTCCCAAGCGTGCCTCAATGGAAAGTATCAGGCTCCATTTACCCACACAAACACCACATACTCGCATATGCAATCCAAAAGCTCCCAGAAGAGGGCATGGAGGTCTTGTGTATTGGTTCACTGCTTCAAGGTAACAAAAATCATTAGTATTGATACGTCTACCATTAGTAGGTTGATTTCTTTAAAGTACAAGGAATTTTAAAATTTTTTTTAGTTATAGATTTGGTGCGTTTATGCCTTTATTGTTGATAGGACAGTGGAGATACGACAGGAAAACATAGGGCAGAGAGAGAGGCGAGCGACAAAGGATTGTATGTCTGGAATCGAACTCGGGTCGCCAAAGGCACAGTTGCGCTACATGTCGGTGCACTAACCACAAGGCTATCAGTGCCGACCAATGAACGGTTTTCAAAGCAACGTTTCCATTTTAAGTTCCTCAATATTCCCCTTGAAACAAAGTGTGGTTAAAATGCCTTGCTCAAGGAAAAAAACATGATGGATTTGAACTTGCAACTTCCGGTTACTAGCCCAGATGTTTAACTACAAGGTTATAACACCACCAACTCAAATATGATGGGAAAAAAACACTAATTAAGAAGCAGAGTCATCTTAAAAAAAAAAATGGAGACGAGAAGAAAACCCAGACAAATTTCCAACAGAGCTTTGCAAAAAAATGTATTTTGTTCACACAATTATCTGTACCAGCAGGATCCAAGAAATGTTTGAAGATACAGCTGGAGACTTTCCCACCAGCCAGTGGCTCATTCATCTTCCTTCCCACAGCACAGAGAAATGTGGAGCCAATCGATTTGGCTGTAGATACACAGCGGCTTACTGGCACCAATTATAGACTTACATCCTGAGGATTATGTAATGTCTCACCTCCGGGAGTGGAGGCCAGGAGTTAGCCAAACCTCATTTAAACGGCACTTCTTTGTCCACTTTTAATTTACAAATTGGTCATTCAGTAGATGCTTTCATTCAAGGCGACTTGCAAGGACAGTCCCCCACGGAGTAACCAAAGGTCAAGTTCCTTGCACAAGGGCACATCGGTTTTGCCCCTTGTAGGGTCTGGAACTTTCAGCGATCGGCCCAAAACTCAAATCTCTAGACTAGACAACGTGATGGATAGTTTTGACTGAAGCAATTACAAGCTCAAGAGCCATTACCATAAGTGGCAAGTCAAACAATGGTATCTCATGGGAATGCATCTACCGCAATTAGTTTCTCCAACAAAGAAGGTATCAGAGAGGGCTGGTCAATGCAGTCACATATAAATCTGCTTCTTTACGGTCTTAGGCTGGGTTCAAAAGGCTAAGATAAGTAGAGCTGTTAAGGACAGGGTGTGTCCTGGGCAAGCACTGTAGAGGAGCAAAGCAGAACAAGCTTACAAATGCCAAAACCACAAGCAGAACTTTACTACTGTTACGTAACCACAGACGCGGACATGATTCGTTTTAGCAGATACAGATTTACAGCCACAGCAGTAGATGCTGTAATCATACAGGGTCGAAGTTCCTCGGAGACTTGGTAGGCTGGGTATCTTCATGATTCAAATATGATTTAATAAGTCTAAAAGCTTTCAATGCACACAACAACTTGGCAAGACAGATACAGCCTAGCCGACCTAAAGCTGAATGAAAGAAATGACAGGCACTGAAAACCCAAGAGAGGAATTCTGATTGGATTTTTATTAGTTGACCCAAGAATAGGTGGAAAAACAGACAAGAGATTACTGTATGCAAGGTCTTGGTGATGTAATGTGCCAGTGAATGAGGAAGGAATACATCTAGGAGTTAATCTGATTAAATTTGGCATACACATGCAGTAGTGAAACTTTAAAGAAACAAGAACCCCAATCTCGGAAGTGAACCCTCACCCCTTGCGCATACAGGACTGGGTGTGGATTTCCTCAAAGAGAACCAGAAGACTATATTACTCTATCATGCAATATCTGGATTAGTTGGGCTCAAATGGACGGGAAAAAAAACTGGACTATATCTTGCCTTACAGGGCAGAGTAGGACTTCCTCTGGAAGACTGCCACTGCTTTACTCTTAGTACTGCCAAATATTTGGGCAGACAGAGAAAGATTCTTCCCTGTTCTTACATAATGGGAGAGTAATGCTAAGGTCTGAATTGTTTGAATTGCAGACTGAAGCCCCCTGTCCGAGTCACTAGAGCACAGTCTCCAAACTTGTATAACGAATGCACACCGGTTCATTTGAACATAGATTACACTGCCAACAAACCATCTGAACTATCAGGTTACTTCACAAAGTCGTCCTAAAAATACATTGCTTGAAGACAATAACTTCAGGTCATGTTGTGCATACCATTATTAGGTGTAAACTTGTAGGTTATGTAAGTTTATTTCCAAGTAAGGCTTGGTGTGGGAAAATGCTCTTTGCAACCAAGATCAACGTGCAAACATTTTGGCTGGATAGCAAGCCTTTGCTTACGCAAGATGGATCAAAACCTTACATTCCCAGGTTTTGTACGGCTACTAAAACTAGTCTCAAAAAGTAGCCATCTAAAATCCATCTAAAAGCCCTGTTCTTGGAACAAGAAAAAATGTGATGGAAAAGGTGCAGCATGTTATTATTTCAGAATAATACACACCTTCTCAGCCAGCATCTTGTAATTTCTTCCTCTGGTGACGCACTGGGTGTCACACAGAGCTTCACTTTATTCAATGGTATGTCCCATTCATTGCTTCCCATCAGGACCCCTTCCCTCTCATAGACAACACAACTGTTTACTTTCTGAATTAACCAATTGCTAAGCATTACGTAACTATGTCACACTGTTTGTCTCCATGAGTAGCATGGTTACAGCAGCCAAGTGGGGGACGCACTGACAAAGCGCTTTTCTTCCCTTGTGCAGCTACGCTGCTAACAATCACATCTTTGTGGAGAAACAAGAGCCCAATTAACCTTCAAGATGGACAGAACAGCAAACAGAGTAAAAGAAGTGCCACAAGAGGCACAACTTGTAAATGTAATGGAGGATTTTATACACAGTGAATGATTTAAAGAACCAGCAGACTCGCTATTTCCTTCAGGACTTGAGTCTTAGTAGTTTAACCTTTGCTTGGCCACATATCAAGATCATGCCCTAACCAGGACCATAAAACAAGTGTGCAGTTCATATTTTAAAAATGTTGTCACATTTACAATGCCAGGTCCACAATAAGCAGGATGAAACACAAATGACAATAATGGTGACCTAGATGCCACTGAACATTAAAACTGGCAAAGATAAATAGTTGCTTCCCTACAAGTGCAGACAAGCCCGAAGAGCAGTTATGGTTTTTGGAACGGTCTCTAAATATTGTGATGAGCAAGTGCCTTGACTTGTCAGTGATGAAAAAGATTAAATATTTAAGAAATGCCTTATGAAAGACAATTTCATAACCAAATATTTTATTTAATAATATAAAATAGTTTTGCACATCTCAAGATAAGTACTAAATATCACTTAACACTAAATAAATGCTATATATAGCCTAATATTTAAAAACAATTTTTAAGGGAAAACTCAATTTAGTTCAAAACAAACATTTTGTAAGTCAGAAAGTTTAGAGAATGACTCAACTGTTACTCAAAAGGAAGTGTTGGATAAAGGTTAATCTCTTGAGAAGTAAAGTGCAAGAGCATTTGAACTAATGCCCACACAATAGACATGTTGATCAATAAACCCAATAATGAGTAACATAATTCCTTCTAGTTTTAGACCAATGACGGTCAATGTCAAAAAAAAAAAAAAATCCCTTGATGACACAAAAGTTTGTTACAAAGAAAACCAAAGGGGGATTTCAGCCTTTTGGGAAAAGCATCAATAACAGCACATTAAAAACAAAGCTGCTGTTTCCTGTTTGCATTCAGTGAATGATGCTTCTAAACTGTTTGGAGGCCAGAGCTAATCTATACCGGAAGCACTTACAGCCTATCTCAGAAAGCACAGATATACAGTCTGTTCCATAAATTCATAAACCCTCGGTTAAAAGCATCATGGGACTGCACTGAAGATCACAGATTTAGAAAATGTAGGCCTCTTCACTATTCAGTGCATACAGCTCTGAATCATTAGCGAAAGAGAGTCCACTTTAACAATGAGTGTTTCTGTTCGATGAGGCCATGGGTCACCCCGTCTTTCTTCATGTCCCTCATTATTATATGCATGCATAACCGAATATGCAGCTATGTGCTTGGCCTGGGTGAACTTAAAGACTTTTGTGTTTCTGGGTCAGTGAATAGGGAGGACAGAGCTGAGTGGTCAAATCTCATCTGATGGTGGCAAACAACCAAGAGGACTGACTAACCAGGAATACGAACTACATGGTAATGAAAAATGTCATGTGTCTGTGATTTCTGTGTGACAGAGTGGTCTTAAGAGGAAGAACAATGTTTTGGGAGATGAAATAATATCTCCATGTGAATTCCTCATCATTTTGAAAAACAGCAGGGGGGGCGTCTAGGAACCACGGCTGGCATCTTACAGGGCGACTGGGTGGTGTAATAACACTAGCACAAATCCACAACTGCCTTACATATAGCATGACAGGAAAAATAGACTCACACAGTTTGGAGACTCAATCCCCATGTGACCACAATAAAACTGTAAAAGGAATATTATGGAATAAATTACACTGTTTGTTCTCAAAAATGAGATGCGAGTCAATTTCCCCAGAATTTAACCTGAAATATTGTTTTAAACCTATTCTTTCTCTCTCACCTTTGCAAAGTTTTTAATCATTGAAATTCAATCAAAAGTAAGCAAATTTAAAACATGAATTAAACTATTCATTAAAAGACACTCAATATTTTTTTTTTTAATAACATTTTTCACACTGATTAAACGATATAAATTTGTGGTTACATGCTCACATGACATTGCTGTGCTACATGGTCATGAAAACTTATCGTTTGCACTTTTAATCATTGCGGTTTAAAAACAAGTGGTTTTAAGCCGTTGAAATGCAATCAGTAGCGAAACTCTTTTCACTATATATGTGTGCTGTCTGAGAGGCGCGTGCATATGGATATGAAGATGGTGCTCATAGAGCACGGGAGTTATTTTTGCCACTTTATAGGCCTTGAACGGTTAAATACACACACTTGTATGTGTCAAAATGCCCATCTATGCAAGTATCCTCAAACACAATAATTTAGGTCTTGAATGAAAGCAAACAGCTGAGAAAGAAAACACATATATAACAGTAGCTCTTAAAGTGACAGCAGTCTAATATTGCTGTTTGTCATTCATGTTAATAAAACAACAAGAGAGAGAAAATCTTAAAATATTAAAAATATTAATTAAAAGATACTTAATATTATATTAACGTTTTAAAAATATTCAAAATTAAATATTTAAGGCCAAATTATCATATACTTTTATTTATTATTACATTATTTTTTAAAAGTATCATATACATACTTTTTTTTTTGCATGCTAACCACCAAGCCATGACTCCAACTCTTTTTTTTCTGTCTCCCATTGCTATCCTACCTATTTATTTTAAATCACCTTTTAAACATTATACTGCACGGGAACACTATTGATAAATCACAACTACAGTCTAGTGCAGGGATTTTGAGTGAGTTTGATTAGGGTTGGAGCTAAACTCTGCAGGACAGTGGCCCTCCAAGACCGAAGTTGCCCATCCCTGGTCTAGTGGTTCAACCCTAACCCAGCTCAAGGGCCTTACGCATGTCCTGCTCAGCCTTGCGTGCTCAGCTCAAAGGTTTTAGTGTCCTGTCCTTTGCGACAGTTTGGAACGGAGTCCAGAATTCAGATCAAGAAAAGAGATTACATGAGTGCGCTGACCCAGCCATCCGCTGTAATCCCAAATTAAAGGCCAGAGATGTCGACCCGCAGGGGCAAAATAATCTAATCCCGCTGCAATTATGAGCATCACTATATAGATGCACGACAACAACTACCTGGCCTGTCAGCGTCATGGCTTGCAAAACATCCGTGCTGTTTTTCCACTTTGTATGTTTATTTATCTGGGCAAAGAAGTTTATCGCATTAAAAGCCCTGCGAGCCTAATCTAAAAATCAGATTAGAGTGCAGTGTGCGATAAGCAAGGGAGAGAGAGAGGAAAGTGGGAGAAATGAGGCAAAATATATATTAGCAAAGGTTTGGCAAAAAGATGTGGATATGTGGTGGCCGTCTTACCTGAAGGGAAGATACGAGGCATTGGAGCCAGAGATAAGGGCTCTATAGGCTTCCTCTGGTGTTTTCTTTAGGTAAATCACCTGAGATGGGAAACATGAACAGGAAATGACATTAGCGCACCAGCAAAGCAGCTGAATGCTAGGTACTAATTCTATAGGCTTTAACATAAAGTGCTGTTATTGTTAACGATTAAAAATTATTTCTGGTAATTGTTGGCCAAATAATTATTTTGGTTAAAATGTTGGTAATAATTGTAATAATTGAAAAAGCTGAAATAAAATGAAATATTAAATGAAAAATAAATTAAAATTAGAAATGTTGCAATGGAAACAAACTGAAGTACTAAAATTACTAAAACAAACATTTTAATTCAACTAATCTAAAATAAACTGAATTTAAAAATAAAAAATATAATCCAACTTAAAATATTAAAAAAAATACTATATTTGTATTTAAACACAAAAATGACAGTTTGAACACAGACTTTGAACAGTACTTATTAGCGAATCGCTTAATTTAGATGATTTACAATTGGATTAACTGATTGGGGAAAAAATTATTCGTTTGAAAAAATTCATCTGGTTTTTGTCAATGAAAATATATTTTAAATTTAGCCAATATTTCACATTGTCCAGTTCACTGGCTGAAATGAAAACAATATTTTAGTCAACAATCGTGCAAAACAACATTTGATTTTTCTTGTAAATCTGTTAATCACAATCTGAATTCCAGGAAGAACAATTTGTACACAAATGGGACACTACTACTTCCCAACCCCCCCATTCAATCTTTTTCCTCTCCATGTCTGTCCGTGTTCCTCTTTATCCCATACACAAATGCACTTTCAAGAAAGTAATGTTCGGGCAGAATGTGTCACACAGATGAGATGGTGTGGCTCAGCACAATGGGGCCCTTCTCAAGCTGGGACGACTTGTCACGGCACAGTGCGGCAGTCACACACACAGACCTGCTGAAGCGACGAGTTTTAGCGGTCATCTACTCCCTACATCCACATCAATCCCTCTTGACATCATGGAAAAGGACTCTATAATAAGCACTCCGCTCACTCCAACATTTTTGTGGCTTGATGTCAGAATGCAGCAGGACGGAGCCAACACAGAAAAGAAACGTATGTGAACCGTGCCAAAGCCCAACGTGCATTAAACAAAGAAAAAGGGGTGGGTTAACTAAAAAAGTAAAATTATTTAATTTACTCACACTCAGTTCATTCTGAATGTTGTTCTGTCCATGAAAGAACAATGCAGAAATTTAGCTCGCTTTTTTGACGTGTGAAGCTTCAAAACAGAGGCACAAAAACATTAAAATATTAAATTAAAAAACTAATTTTCACTGAAAAAAATTGTGAATAAATCATTCAGGCCAGTTTAGTGAACTACAAGTGATTTACTGAAATAATTCAGCTAAAAAGAATGATTCATTCACATATCTGACCATAGCTACTTCTCTTATAATTGTGATTTTCTGTAAATAATAAATTGTACCTGATTATAAGTCACACGGTGTCAAAATTGCATTATTAAGAGAAAAAAACCAAACATAAGTTGCATCGACGTAATGTAAAATACCGGTTCATTAATGAGTTTTATTGTTTACAAACAATAAAAACACTATATAAATGTCTTTTAGTTTCCTTCACTCCATAACCAATCCACTAAATAAAAACATCATAAAAACAGGAATGAAAAATATAAGTATAAAGCAACAGTGACATTTATTTAAAACAACATTTATTATAAACGTCAAGCCTAAACGAATTTACTAAACAAAACAAGCCTAAATGAAACTAAAATTACCGGCATGTGGGAAATGCGCTACATTCACCACAAATCCAAATGCGTTTTGCGTTATTTGTACTATAAACTGCAGCACGTTTCAAAAATGTATTCCAGAAAATACTTTAAAAATTGATTGCGCAGTTTCAGAAGATGTTGAATATAATCATAGTCAAATGGGCCATTTTTCACTACTTTTTTGGTGCTTTTGCATCTTTTATGAAGCTCGAAAGCCTCAGTCCCCGTTTACTGTAACTGACCCTTCGCCAGGAGTTTGTCCAACAGACAAACAGACAAACCCGACCGGAGAGTAGACAAAGTCTCTTTAAGGCAAGTCATGTCACTCGGCGGCCATCTTTGAAACGCCTCTCGGGCATCCAAGTGTAACTCCTATCTCTCTGAATGGGGAAACATCAAATTCTCCAAAACTGTTCACTAAGCTAACTATTACATTTCATATTTGAAATCACCAAAGAAATCTGACAACAACTGTTTCTTTTGCTTAAATAGGTTATAAAAAGCGTATTTTTCAGGCTAGATCAGCCAGTGCGCATGCGCAGTGTTGTGGTGCGTTCACACCGGACGCGACTTGCGCGAATAAATCGCGCTATTCGCGCGTAGTTGGACGCGTGAACATTTTGGGTTTACTAGCTTCATTCGCGCGTGAAATTCGCTTCATTCGCGCGTGAAATTCACTGTACAACAGACGCGAAGTCGCATCATGGGCGGGGCTTCTGCCAGGCGCACAGGTATGACTGCCACAGAGAGCATATGTATAGAATTTGGCAAATAAAATCACCTTTATGTGCTATGGAAACACTGGACGTGTGTATTTCAGCCGAGAATGTAGTTGTTTAAAACTCAAATCTGCGGTTTATTTATAAAAACAGCCCCTATTTGAAAATGTGCTTAGCCGATTTCGGAGCCGTGAGCTCCAGGCGATCACCGGACGCTCGTGCTCATGTATGCCGAAGAGAGGAGCATAACCTCGGCTAGTCCTTCTGACATTTGCCGCTGGCTCTGATGTCTCTGTAGTGGATAAACATAAGATGTCCTTTATTGTTGTTTTGATTTCTGCCTCCGCTCTTAATCACGTCACTACTAGAGCAAGCTCCTGATTGGTTGGCGCGGCGCGAAATATCCGCCAAAGTTCAGATTTTTCAACTTGCGTTCCGCGCATCAAACGCTCGAAACGCGCCATTCGCGCGAATCGCGTCATTCGCGCCGCCTCATTCGCGCGAATCGCACCGCAGGATGTCTAATCGCGTCTTTGCATTGACATAACATGTAAATCACTCGCGCTTAACGCTTCATTCGCGTCTGGTGTGAACGCACCATTAGGTGCATGTCTCAGAATGCTGACTGTTTCTATAGCAACCGGGAAGCAGCTGCAGTGACGCGCAGACTTTACCGATTATCGATTGGCTCTGTCGTTCAGAAGGCGGGGCTTCCTGCGATAGAGCAGCCATATTAAGCGTTGCATTTTTCGCGATTCAAAACTATATGAGTGACACGTCTTGGATATTCTATAGTCTTTGGAGCAGATTAATGCTGGTTGACTTGAAATTGAAAAAATGCCTTCTTTCCGTGGTTGAAGCAAGATACCTTCAGATTTTCATTCATGTTTATTTTGTAGTAAAGTGGAAGAGATGATCAGTTCACATGTTGCTTGAACTGAGGCGTTTCAGTGATCTGTCACGACACATAAAAGCGCAACAAAACAGTATTTATTGTTTGAATTTCTTTAAAGATGACAACATTTGTAAGCTGAGAATTTGTTTCATACTAAAAGTAACCTGCTCTTTCTTGTCCGTTGGCACGTTGTCAGTTTACTCTTTGCTCTGAGACGTATTTTTCACTGTGTGTGGCATGAGAGGGGCATGGCTTGTCGAATGTAGCAACAGTAACGATGGGGGCTGGGTGAATGGTCAATTGCATGGAAAAGAGCAGCCCCTGCACTCTTCAAAATATCTTTTTAGTTCTACAAAAAAAAAAACATACAGATTGAAACAACGCAAGTAACAGAATTTTCATTTTTGGTTGAACTAATCTTTAAGATATCCAGTACTTGATGACACTGACACTTGACCCCACTCCTAGTTCGTGTTTTGCTTTTGAAGGCTGTCTGCTCTGCAGGAGGGCAGAGCTTTAGAATTTGTGCACAAGCTTATGAAATATGCACCGGCCAAACAATTAGCTGAACAGTTTGGCAGATTAAGTTCAGTCCTGTGAGAAGGGTCAGCATTTGTTTGTGTTGCGCTCTACTGTCCCATGTGACTCCGAAGGAAGATCTTAGCCCAGCTATTCAATCACTAAAAATAATCTCCTTCATATGATAAAACTGGGTCGTCTACTATAGGGCAGATCAGCAGCAAACATCTGCGCTTGCCAGAAGAGCACATCCCACACAAGCCTGGATCAATAAAAACCTACTTGCAGAAGATTCACTTCACGAGCAGAAAGACAAAGCACTACACTGAACACACGTCCATGCATGCAGTGAGTGATGGGTAAGACCATGCAGAGCAGAAACAAGGTTTTATGCAATTCGGAAATGATTATGGAAGTATATGAGAGAATTATTTAAAACAAGTTCATCTTGACCGCTTTATTGAGTCTATAGGAGAGAATTTGCACGATTTGATGGCCGTCTCCAGAGGTTGGGTTTTTTGAAGGAAGCTAAAATGAGTTTCCATTTAAAACAACTAAATTAAGACCGGGATCAAGGTTCAAACTAAATTTAGAATGGGAGGTTAAATGTGACCATTCCTAGTAGACCGACTTTGAGGAAGTACACCAACTTTGAGGGATATTTGCAAGATAATTAGAATTGCAAAGACAAAAATGAAAGCAGCCCACATTTTCTGTAGATTCTTTGTCAGGTTTTCCTCACAATCTCTTGAATGCCGTACACTGTCATTTCAAGTTCATCAAACTTAGTGTCAAATTATATAATTGTATGAAAGTTTTATACAAATTTCCCCCCAAAATACACTTACATATACATAACTTGTTTTATCCCAACTGTAAATTGAGCTGTGAATTGCTTGTGATGTTTTATGGATAAATCATTATTATGAATGCATACCTATGTAAAATCATGAATTCTGACTGTTCACAGTGAAATCATATTGTGGAAAAATGTATATAAATAAAAGTAACTCAGACTTGAATAACAAATAATGTCAGATTTAATTGTACGCAACTGGTCAAAAGTTTGGAATAATTAAGGTTTTTCCTAATGTTTTTCAAATTAATCTCTTATTCTCACCAAAGCTGCATTTATTTGATCAAAAATACAGCAAAAACAGCAATAATGTGAAATATTATTACAACTTAAAAAAAACTTTTGCATTTGAAAAAAAAAGTAAAATATAATTTATTCTTGTGATGCAAAGCTGAATTTTCAGCTATTACTCCAGTCTTCAGTGTCATATGATGCTTCAGAAATCATTCTAATATGCTGAGCATTAAAGGGAAAGGGAAGTGGTATGTAGCCAAGTATGGTGGCCCATATTCAGAATTTGTGCTCTGCATTTAACCCATCCAAGTGTACACACAGTAGTGAACATACACCCGGAGCAGTGGGCAGCCTATGCTGCGGTGCCCGGGGAGCAGTTGGGGGTTCGGTGCCTTGCTCAAGGGTCTCACCTCAATCGTGGTATTGAGGGTGGAGAGAGTGTTGGTTATTCACTCCCCCACCTACAATCCCTGCCGGACCGGAGACTTGAACCCACGACCTTCAGGTTACAAGTCCGACTTTCTATCCATTAGGAAAACATCTTAATTATTCAAAACTTTTGACCGGTAGTTTTTTATTTTTTGCAAAATAAGGTAAATTAAATAAGGGAACCAAAAACATCCCAAAAAAAAAAAAGTGGAAAGTTGAGTCGTAGCTACAAACATCCAGCACAGGGTTTATGGTGGCTCGCTGCCAGTGCATCACAGTCCAAAGTCAGATTATACAAAAAGACAGATTATAACTCGTCATGGCCGTCATCCAAAGAAAAGCAAGGGAACATCAGATCCCCCCTCTTCGAATAGACCAGAATCAGGTAAAAAGTATGTTGATATTGTATAACACTACCACCCTTTTCAGTTCCCAAATATTTGAAATTGTAGTTCTAGAAGGAGTAAGTTAACAATTGCTTCTTTGAAGGAAACTGGAGAAGCATCTCTCATACCACTTCCTTTCTATGTAGCCATTTAGGACTCATCAATATTCATGAGAAAAGAGGCGTTCTGATCTCCCAGAGTTTATCTCATAGTGTGAGACAATAGGGTAAACGTACCTATTAAGCCCACCAAAATCTACATTGAGACATTTTTAGTGCACAAGATATTGGTTTCAGTACAAAAACGTGTTAAAATAAAATATTAATCTCTAATACAAAAATATTAAATTTTATTTTAAATGATATTATATGATAATAAAAATAATAATGAATTATTTTTTCTTTTTATAATCTGGTCTCAAAAATGGAAGTGTGTTTAATAGGCACGTTTACCCTAGCTGCTATGTCAGTACAAATCAGCACAAATAAACAGAATTTACTTGAGTAGATGTGCATGCTTGATTATTTGCAGATCAAGCTACGAATATTATGGGGAAAAAATGGTGCCATGACCCTGTAAAACTGGGCAGTCATTTAAAAGAAGGGCTTATTATCAGAATCATACACTGACCAGCATTACAAAGCCAATGGTGCCACCTGAGCAATAAATGTACCCAGACCGGAGTCCTTCCTTAAGAGCGCCAGGAACAGGAAGAGTAGAGATGTCCAATAGCGCAATCAGCTGGCATGGCTCATACGGCCATAGCATTTCACAAGGACCACTGTGTACATTGCGGTCTACATAAATGAATGCAGTGGAACAGGACAAGCTGGCACGCGAGCCAGTCAAGGACATAGTTATTTTGCCGCCACAACGTGGGGGACGCACCAGTCAGTCAGCACTCTGTCGCTGTCTCTGAGGGGGAGTCTGGAATGAGGACACTGGCAAACATCCGAGAAGACTTTGTATGACAAACGAATTTGCTGTCGATGTGGGAGGATTGTTGGTTATAATGGAAACAGCTGAGAGGCTAATTTGCAGGGCCATGACATATTCCACCCTTGATGTGAATCCTCGAGACTGTTGAAAGCAATTAATGACAGTGACAGAGGAAGACAGAGGGACAGACAGAAGATACTCACAGCATAAGCACCAATGAGCACAGCAGCGTTAGCCCTTTTGCGCTGGTCGAAGCTGGTGTAGTGCACAATCCTCTTTCTGGTCAGTGTAAACGACTGGAAAGAAAAACAAATGCATTGCAAACAAAGTTTGAGAATACTTTTCAAATATGCCATTTATTTTTGGATAGCTTGGAATAGATTCAAGATTTTATTTGTCACATACACAATTATACAGAGTATAACGAGCAGTGAAATGTAAGTCTATTCATTACATGAATAGTTCAATGTAGTTTTTATTCCTTTTTACTGAAAATGAAACCCAAATAGCATAAAGTTGCATAAGTTTTTGGCAAAAACAATATGCACATTAATCATTTAACGTTTTGTAATTTAAGTACTAAACAGCATAAATGGCATTTTAACGAAACAAAACTGTAACTTGAGGAAAAAAACTGCATTATTGACTACAATGTAAAACGTGATTTTAAAATAATGTTAAGAGATTGATGGACTTTTTTCCACTGCAATTTATTCTTTATTATTTTAACAAACACCAAGTTTAGTCAACAAAATTAAATTTTTAATCTGTCTTTTAAAATGTAACAACATTTGCATTTTAATTTCTTTAAAATGCTACAAAAGCATTTCAGAGAAATTGTAATGCAAACTTTGTTGCATTATACAGTCGATTTGCATCAAATCGAACACCACGTTTAGTCATCAAAAATAATTTAAAGAATTTTCAAAATGAACATTTGCATTTCAATTTCAGAAATTATAATGTAGATTGTTAAATTTAAACCAATCGTTAAACTTTTTGCCAAAAAGCATTTTAACAAACCAAACAAATTTCATAAAACTGCATCAATCCTATAACTTGGTTTTCGTTAACATAGAAAATTAACTGCATTTTTATACAAAAATTGCAAATTGTATTATAGTAATGCAATTTTAATTATAAAACAAAATTCATCATTTATCATGGTTTTCATTACAGTGGTGTTTAAAAGGAACTCCAATAAAATTTGGATAGTTTTATTAAAAATATTATTTTACAAAAAAAAAAAAAAAGAGATCAGTGCTTTTTGTTAAAGCATTTTTACGAAGAGAAAAAAAGAGCAGCAACAATCATTTAACTTGTTGGTTTATCTTGGTAAAAAATTAAAATCTTGGTTAATGTAAAATCACTCCAAACTCATTTAGAGTTAACATGGTTAGATGTTTGGGACACAGGTTATGAGAATCTCATCAACAAAAATGTCAGTATCAACCAATTTCACACGCCTAACAAACACCCTTTTTGTGCTTAAACTAGCTTGGTGTTCTCTGCATGACTCAATTGAATGTGTTTTACATGAGAGAATTTGGAGACAGATGTTCTAGCATCTGCCCCAGCTGCTGCAGTAACGCGCAGGGAAGTGCTGCAGGTGAGCCGAAATGTGTGCGCAAGTGAGACAGCATGTAGCTGCTAAAAGGCAACTCATGCACATAATCTGTGCCGGAGCTGAGCTGAACTGAAAAGCCCTCAAAGCATCTGTTCCTGTGTCGCACCACATGCTGCAGAGTAAAGATTTGGCTGAGGTGGGATAACAGAAAATAAACTGCCGGCAGAACAAATGAGGATTCAAACTTGTCCACCAACAATCCATCCCCAAAGAAAAAGAGATATACCGAAGTCAAAACTAAAGAAAGGAATTTTCCAAAAGCTCTCTATGCTGAGAGATTTTTACAGGAGAACCTCTTAAAAATAGACTTTTTAGCCTTTTTTTCCCCTCTATTAATTTTTTAAATAAATATTCGCTGTCTTAGCTTTACAAAATTTTGGAAAGTCATAAAAACAGGGTTGAAACCTTGTATCTTTCCAGTGATAAGCACAATAATATTGAATGTCAACGAGTTTGCAAAGTGAAGGTGTACATGTCATCTTTTCTCAGAGTATATAGTAACAATATAGTATTGTAACAGTAACGGGGTTGAACCCTTTTATCCTTCCAAAATGTTAACTAGTTTGGAAAGTGACGATCTAGAAGGCATCTTTTCTCAAAGTCTTAGTAACAGAGTTGAACCATTTTATCATTCCAAAGTGGACTAATGAGCAAAACAATATTGAATGCCAACTTGTTTGGAAAGTGATGATCTAGGGGTCATGTTTTCTCATTGAGTCACAATAACAGGGTTGAACCTGTTCATCTTTCCAAGGTAAATCGATAAGCAAAACGATATTGAATGTCAACTAGTTTGGAAACTCAATATCCTTTCCTTTCTCTAACCATCTACGGATCATCTCTTCTCACAGAGTCAAAGTAACAGGGTTGAACCCTTTTTTTACTTTACAGGCAAATCAATGACCAAAATGTTAACAATCACTCAGAAAGTTAATTGTCATGTAAAACAGCAACATCCACATGCAGGAGGTGGTTATGCTAGTGAGGGGAAGAAGTCTGTAAAAAATTTAATTCAGCTTAAAAATAATAGCAATCAAGATTGACTGTTTTTTTTATTCAGATTGTGCTTTAAAAACACCAATTTGAGATTGCTCAAGCTCCGCTCAGCAATGCTAGAAAGCTGATCTTATGATAACCAGATACTAGAACAGACACTACCCAAGCTTCCCTTCTTGCTGTTTGGTTGCTCCAGCCTACAACCAATCATGCAGGCCCAAACCGATGAGGTTAGGAAAAAAAAAAAAAGTAATCTCTATGGCAACAACTTGTAAATTACACACAGGCGGGTACATTCGCATGTGGTTGGAAGGGTGTGGACATAGTGAAAGTTGTTAGGAGGGAAACACATGCTTTTACCACAGAACTTTACCTTTAATATTCCAAAACATGAACACATCAGAGAACTACACCTTGCCAGCTTTAGGAACACAGAACAAAACACAAAGATAAAATGGTTGATTATTATTCAAACGCCTTCCTTTCACTTGCACAGTTGCTTAAGAAAGTGGACATGTCAGTGGAATTAATCACTACAAGGACACTATAAACTTCTTGTGTGAATTGGATTTGGTCCTCTTTGCTGACCTCTCAATTTAGGTTAATTGGAAACTAAAGTTGGAGTCGTGTCAAGTTAACCGTTTTATGCTCCTGAAGACTGATGAATCTTAACAACTACATTTCAAGCAGAGGAACATTGTAACTTCGTTCCACAACCAAGTGATCTGCCTACCTAAACAGCAGAGGTACTTTGCAAAAGGCAGGTGGCTGGATTGCACTATTAATAACCTTTAGCCAAATTATTAGGAAGAACCATATGTCATCATTAGTGAAGGTACCAGAATGCATCACAACAAGTTCAGAAAACTAACATGGTGTACAATGTACTTATTTCATTTAAAAAGTAATGATATAAAGTTCTAATTAAAAAAAACAGACTTGTTCACAAAGTTTGTGCTGTTAGCTTAGCAACGCGCTGATGTAAATCTACAGGAACCAACGGAGTTTAATTTTGTGTGGCACACCAAGTTGTACCTATGTAGTGTTCTAAATCAGTCACCTATGAGGTCACATTTCAGATTAAATGCTACCTTAGAAGTAGGGATGCACGATATTGGATTTTTGCCGATATGCCGATATTTTTTCAAATAATTTTGGCCAATACCAATATATTTCCTTTTTGATTGGAAACACCACCAAGTCTCTCCTGTGCAGAAATTATAAGCAAAATATTTGTAATTTTGGTTAGATTTTATTAAGAATTTATTTGTTAGAATTAAATAAACCATAATGAAGGTTGTAGTGAGTGAGGCGGGGCTGAGAGCCATGGGAGCGGAGCGAGGCCGGTGGAGTTAATGATAATGAGCGTCACCTGCGCCACTCACCGGTCTCCGCTACTTCCTGCTGCCCGATCTCCTCAGCACCGCGATCCCCCTCAGCAGCGAGGGCTCTCTGACAGCGTTTCCCTCCTTCCTCCCGGGTTTCAGCACCAATGTAACACAGTTCATAGATCGGGAAGGAGGAGGCGGGAACCGGCAAACATTTAAACAAGTTTAATAATAAAAATAAACACAAAAGTAAAGCAGCAGCCCCTCACGGACGACTGCCGCACACAAAACACAAATAAAGTCCAGGCCTGGTCCTCTCTCGTCTTCCACTGTCGTCACTCCTCCTTTTATCCTTCCGGAAGCTCCTCCGTGGGACTCGAGACCGGTGAGTGGCGCAGGTGTCGCTCATTATCATTAACTCCACCGGCCTCACGGTTCTCAGCCCCGCCCCACTCACTACAAAGGTTTTTTTGACAGCACATTGAAGCTTTGAAAATAAATAATTGTTTAAAAAATGAAACATTACACATTAATGAATAAATCAGTATATATAAAATTTAATTTACAAGTGTCATGTTTGTGATATTTTTTTTCATGCAAGCTATAGCTTCTGACCTTTAAACCAAAACATACTCATTTTATGACATCAATTACTGCTTTATTTAATCAGAAACAGTCTAAATATTAGTCGTGTAGGCTATTTTACGTTTAATTTAATTAGAAGTAGGCCAACAGCGCCCCCTACAGATTAAAACTCCTTACAAAGCAGGCGTTAGGACCTGGGGGAGGCGGTCACTGAATGCTATTACTGTTGACTCTATCACACACCGAACGCGTCATTCTGTATATGCTTTCACAGATTAAATGCAGCGATCCAAAAGAGTCAAAACATATCGGCATAATGTTTCCTATCGAGCCGATGCCGATATTTACATTTAAAGCCATTATCGGCCGATTCTGATATCAGTCCGATAATATCCGATAATAATGCATCCCTACTTAGAAGGTAACTGTCTATGTAGGGAGTAGCAACCAAGGAAGTTCACTAGGTTTTGGAAAGCAGGTAGTGTAACCTCATTAAAAACTATAATTTCACAGGACGTAAACAATACAAAACAGTTCCCTTTAAACGGTGTCTATATTAGCAATCAAAAGAAAAACTGGGAGCTGATGGATTGGGATGGATCCCATAACCCTCCCCCATCACAACTGATGTGTGCAAAGCACTACTCGGACATCTAATCCCCCTCCATAAATCCTTGAACCATGGGACAAGGCCAACGCCAGTAGCTGCTGCTAAAATCCGGGAGGATGAAAGAAAAAAGGTCAGACCTAATCCCAACATTTGTTACATCTGATAGAAGGAAGGATCAGGCCCAAGAGATCAGGAACGGTGACATAACACGCAATTCACTTTCTCAACAGACTGTGAGCATTGAGACCGAAGTAGGTCGTAATCTGTACCTTGCTGACATTCTGGTAAATGCCATGACAATGGTGAGTAAGACTTCAATAGCAAAACGTTGGCCTAGTAGATAAGTTTAAACCTGGCAACCGGAAGGTGACTGGTTCAATCCCCAAAGTGATCGAGCTTTAGAGATTTGTCATGGCAACAAAGTTGTAAAACTAAATATAACTTCATACAGAAGAACTTAGTAAGGGATTCTTTCACACTAATATCATAATGAAAATGCTCATATTCTTTAGGTCGTGTTTTATTGTTGAGTATTTTGTTGTTTACAAATTGGCCTCTTTTACATCCATTATAAGTTTCTCAGAGTGATGTACTTTTTTAAATGAAGATGGGGGACAAGAGCAAATTAATTTTTGTTCGATCAGCATTACACTGCAAGTTTACTGAACCCAGAATATTCTTTTTAAGAAGAAATCTCTTCACAGCCTGAACTGCTGAGCTTCAGAGAGGCCCTGACACAAGAGCATCCTGTGGCCCCAGGAGATACTCTCAGTCAACATTAAAATGTCAAGACAGGTGAGACAAAGACTAAAAAAGACATGGCTAAAAGGTACATGTGATGTATCCTATTGGGCCTCTGGTCAGAGTTGCTTTTATTTAAAATGAGCACATGAGGTTTTGCCTTACAGACGTGGCATAAAACCAGCTGATGGCCTGATAAAGTGAGGGCTGAATGGTATGTTTTCTAGCTGTAGCTGAAGTTCAGTGCTGTATCATTAAGTTTAAATTCCCATCCCATATTGCAAACAAAGGAAACATCAGCACATCAGACAGCCCAAAATATCCAGCAACGGGGCGTGAGTGCAAATTCCTCAGCTTTTTTAAATTGGCGTAGCAACATACTGCACATTCTTCAAGAGGAATGTAACAAATCGAGCAGGTGTTTGACTCACCTTGAGCTTTTTGATGAGTTTACAGCAGTATCTGTACAGCATAGCGAGGTTGAGGGGTCCAAAATCGGCATAAAAGCTATAAAAGAGAGCAACAACAAACTTTGTTTAATAAGTAAAAACATTAATTTATACATTTATTGAAATAGTCAACATGGATGGAATGGCTCAGGCTAATAGGGCCAAGGGCTGGGGCCTTTGACTGCCAGAGGCCACAATCTGTAGCCCAAACACCTGGACTAAAGCCAATTCAGGTATTAAACTGATATAGAAAGACAAAAAAAAATCTTGTTCTCGTTTGGAATGTACTATGCATACGTTGTGTTCATTCTTGCAATTTCAAATATAAGCAATGCATTTGTATAATGGAATGTGCTCGTCATTCGAACATTGTATTTTGCAATTATGATAAGAGGCTTCTAAAAAGACCTATCGTTGGAAGTCAGCCTCAAACACTGTTTTCTTTCAGAAATCTGTCAGAATGATGCGAAGAACATTAGTTCCATTTTTCTCTCATTTTCCCACATGCGGAAATTCAAAACAAATGACTGACAGATCCATTATGGAACTCTGGAGATAAAAATGAAACTTTTACTAAAGGAAGCGTTCGATTATAGAGTTATGTAACAGACTTTGGAACAGCTTCCCGCCTGCTGGGGGTTTTGGCTCTGAAAGATATCTGAGGGAGGGAAAACTCACTTTTCGTACACAAACTCCTCATCCGTGCTGAAGTAATGCGTGTTTGCGGTGCTTTTCGGCTTACTCCGTAATGTTGCAAAATAGAGTCGATCTGGAAAAAAAAAAGAAAAAAAAAAAAATTACACATGGCTGATTAAACAAGCCAGTACAGTTATAAAACATCTATTAATACTCTTCAGAGATAAGATTTTATCATCGGATTATTGGCTTGGGTTTAATCATCTGCAACAATGGACTTATTCCACTGTAGCTTTAAATACACTAAAATATGAATGTGAAGTACGTTACTTTACTTTGACAGATAAGTTTTCCACAAATCTAATCCACTTGTCTATGAATTCACATGGGTTTTAAAAAATATTCTATCACACAAAGAAGTGCCACCATTAGTATAAACTGCATTGTGACACTTACAAAAAAAAGTTCAGTATATGAAGGTATATTTAGCAGGAATAACAGGGTTGACAGTTAATTTATCATCATCACTAGGCATGTGCTTGAAGTTATTAAAAATAATGCTGATATTTCTGCTTACTGTACAAAATACTGTACTGTAAAAAAGACTAACAGGGTTGACCATTTAAGACTTTCTAAAAAGACAAAACATGTGTCCTAAAGAGGTGATGGCTTCATGACAATGTTTTGCACATATTTTATAAAGAGATTTTAATAAAAGACAGTTATTACAGTAACAGGGTTGATGCATTACCTGTGGACCCGTTTTTATATACAAATAATACAAATACATTTTTTCTTGCAAAAAGGAATACATCAAAAACATAAATTACAACTTGCTGCAAGTTTACAAAGATGAGAAAATATTCAATAACACACAGCAACAGCTGGTGCAGGTATCTGAAGCAAGTACGTCTCCGGCTGAGGCAAGTTAACACAATGAATCAAAGTTAGCCAAACAGAAGCTCCTCAGCAACGTAAACTCACCTTTAATAAACTCCGTCGCTCCTATTAAATCATTATCTTCAGCCATTTTAAACAAAGTCGTGAGTATCGCGGAGTGTTTGAAGTTGTCGAGAGTCATCGAGTGAGGCGCAGCTATTTCTAAAAGAAGAACAAACTAACTGCTGGTTTAAAATCCGTTTCCTCTCAACGGATGCTACTTCTCTCTGGACTGATGGCGCAAATATTCCGGGTAGTTCAAGAACAGAAAAGCCTAATGAAATGTGTAAACAAGGCACTTGAATCTTGTGGCATTCTTCCACGCGTAAAAGGTGAAGAAAAAAGCTGCAACTTCCCAAGCTGTTAAAACAACTCAAGGTGCGTCATATCGACATCCCAAATCCCGCGTAAAAGTGCTTCGAGTATCTGCACAGGAGGGTTTCGCAGTCGTCGTATTATAGATCCGTTTTAAACCGAGCAGATACGAGTCGCGATCCTTTGCATGGCGATTCTGCTCTGGTCATTAGGTGGAAATCTTTGGTCGCGGTCAGTCAAGAAAGAGCTTAAAGGGGCGTCACGTGGTGCGGAGATGTCCAATCAGCGGCACGGAAGGATGTTACTCGGGTTAACTCTCGCTCGACCAATCAGAGCACGAGAAGTTGTTTTACTCTGAGAGAAACATCAGTTCATGTTTGTGTTGTTTTACTCAGTGCCCTACTTTTTTCAATATTGCTATTGTTTTGCTATGTACATTGTTGAACATTACTGAATATTAGGACAAATTGATGTCTGCCTTTCTTTCTGTTTGTCCATCCGTCATCTATCTATCTATCTATCAGTCCATCTTTCAGTCTATCTATCTACAGTATCTCACAGAAGTGAGTACACCCCTCACATTGTTGTAAATATTTTATTATATCTTTTCATGTGACAACATTGTAGGAATGACACTTTGCTACAATGTAAAGTAGTGAGTGTACAGCTTGTATAACAGTGTAAATTTGCTGTCCCCTCAAAATAACTCAACACACAGCCATTAATGTCTAAACCGCTGGCCACAAAAGTGAGTACACCCCTAAGTGAAAATGTCCAAATTGGGCCCAAAGTGTCAATATTTTGTGTGGCCACCATTATTTTCCAGCACTGCCTTAGCCCTGTTGGGCATGGAGTTCACCAGAGCTTCACAGGTTGCCACTGGAGTCCTCTTCCACTCCTCCATGACGACATCACGGAGCTGGTGGATGTTAGAGACCTTGCGCTCCTCCACCTTCCATTTGAGGATGCCCCACAGATGCTCAATAGGGTTTAGGTCTGGAGACATGCTTGGCCAGTCCATCACCTTTACCCTCAGCTTCTTTAGCAAGGCAGTGGTCGTCTTGGAGGTGTGTTTGGGGTCGTTATCATGTTGGAACACTGCCCTGCGGCCCAGTCTCTGCTTCAGTATGTCACAGTACATGTTGGCATTCATGGTTCCCTCAATGAACTGTAGCTCCCCAGTGCCGGCAGCACTCATGCAGCCCCAGACCATGACACTCCCACCACCATGCTTGACTGTAGGCAAGACACACTTGTCTTTGTACTCCTCACCTGGTTGCCGCCACACACGCTTGACACCATCTGAACCAAATAAGTTTATCTTGGTCTCATCAGACCATAGTACATGGTTCCAGTAATCCATGTCCTTAGTCCGCTTGTTTTCAGCTAATTGTTTGCGGGCTTTCTTGTGCATCATCTTTAGAAGAGGCTTCCTTCTGGGACAACAGCCATGCAGACCAATTTGATGCAGTGTGCGGCGTATGGTCTGAGCACTGACAGGCTGACCCCCCACCCCTTCAACCTCTGCAGCCATGCTGGCAGCACTCATACATCTATTTCCCAAACACAACCTCTGGATATGACTCTGAGCATGTGCACTCAACTTCTTTGGTCGACCATGGCGAGGCCTGTTCTGAGTGGAACCTGTCCTGTTAAACCGCTGTATGGTCTTGGCCACCGTGCTGCAGCTCAGTTTCAGGGTCTTGGCAATCTTCTTATAGCCATCTTTATGTAGAGCAACAATTCTTTTTTCAGATCCTCAGAGAGTTCTTTGCCATGAGGTGCCATGTTGAACTTCCAGAGACCAGTATGAGAGAGTGAGAGCGATAACACCAAATTTAACATACCTGCTCCCCATTCACACCTGAGAACTTGTAACCTTGTAATAGACCTTTTTTAAAAAACATTTTAATTGAGGAGTAAATATAGCCTAATCTTATCCTCGCAGCGCGTCAGTTATGTGGTAATTATTGCGGGGCAAATTAATTGTACTTTTAATTTAATAATAAAAGTAACTTCACAATAATAATAGGCCTAATAAAAATAAAAATGTAACAGGCCTACATTAATTGGAAATGCCAAATCCTTTTAAGATTGCCAATAATTTATGTTTTCGACAATATCTCTGGCTATCGTCGATACAAGATCATCATCTTTCGACGCACCCCAGCAAGGGGAGGCAAATCTATCTATCTATCTATCTATCTATCTATCTATCTATCTATCTATCTATCTATCTATCTATCTATCTATCTATCTATCTATCTGTCTGTTTTTCAGATATGTCTTTGTTTTTATTGCACACAGTATCATCTGTGAAGCCAAACACACGAGTCATCAGACAGTCTGTAACACTGAGCTCAAATATGGCTGGCCGGCAGCAGGTCATTCATTCACAGCCGCAGCTGGAGAGATCATGTATGAGGCTGGTCACACCGTGGTCACCGCAGCTTCTAAATACTTCAGCGTGAGCAGATGGACGTCATGAAGTAGATTAGTAATGTAGGTCCATTCATGACAGCTCAGACTGATCTTTCTGTATTGTTTTTACGTGCTTAGGCAGCAAGCAAAGCAAACCAGGATGTTTGGTGCATTGCGCATAGGATTTGAATAATCTGCAAATGAGTAAACAACACAGTGAACCTGCTGCCCCTTGGCTAGAAGAACTAGCTTGTGCTTCTTTTTTATATTATTACATTAGCATACTTGTAGAGCCTTAAACGAGGGTGGTGTTGGTTGCAACCAAAAAAGAAAAGAAAGAAAATTGTGTTATGATTTATTCATCCTCATGTTGCACCAAACACAAAAGAAGATATTTTGTAAGTCAGTGGGGTCCATTTATTTAGGTATTCACTGAACTGCATTGAATGGAGAAAAAGGTTCTTCAAAATATCTGCATGTGTAATAATTGTATTTGTTTTGTTATAAATGTAATAAAATTATAAATAGTAATTATTTAACAATTTAAAAAATCCAAACTTAAACAGTAATATCAAAATCCCATGAAATTGATCAAAATAAATATGTAAAATGAATACATTTTTAATAATCATTTTTGTATGTTTGATCAGACTATATCCAAAGATTTTATTATATATAGTTATTTTTGCCAGTAGAATCTTGTATTTTTTAATAATACAATATTTTTAAATAATTATATTAATTTCAGTCATTTACAAAATATTATAATATTTGTTACAGTTGAATATTTGTGTCAATTCAAATTAATATTTTATCAAAAAATTTCCTTTTATAAATTATCAGTTTTGATTGAATATTTAACAACAACAAATAAATGAATGTATCTGTAAATATGAAATGAATTTATTTTTGTTTAGTCATCCAGACCATATGCAAAGATTTTCTTATTTTTTTCCAGTAGTTTCTTGTATTTTTAATCATTAATAGCATTTATTAATTTTACATAATTTGTATTAATTAGAAAATCTAAATTGTAAATATTTTTCAAAGCAAATTAATAAAAAAAAAAAAAAAAAAAAAGTATATTTATATAAGTAAATTAACTCAAATTTTCGCTTTTGGGTGGACTATCTCTCTCTCTCTCGCTCTCTCGCTCTCTCTCTCTCTCTCTCTATATATATATATATATATATATATATGTGTGTACTATTGGAGACATCAGTGCATCCTGTGGTATCATTTTCAGTCAAACTGAGCAGGACTGCTGTCACCAGCAACTTCCAAGTCATATAAACAACGTTCAATTTTAAGCAAAGTCCATCTTACCTCCTACTAAGGAGATCCAGACCTTGTGGACGGCTGTGGCTGACTGGCTCCGTTCGCTGTTCTCCTGGGATCTCCAGGATACAGCGTCTGACATGCCTTCATGGAGGTTTAGCAGAGCTGGTTTGGTGCGACCCTCTGGAACAGACCCTTGACCAAAATGTGCGGTGGTCTGCGGGGACAGAGTGTGCCAGTGGAACAGAATGGGGAGGATCCGGTTCACTCAGCCCGCTCAGGTTTCCTCACATGTTGCTCGTGTTACACTCCTGGCAAGGTGTGACTTTCAAGGTTCCTTGCGTTACTTTTCCGAACAGAGTGCACTATTGTGACGTTTCTTCCTCCGGATATGGTTCCAGGTTGTCATTGTGTCGCATATAGTGTATCTATGCTTTTTAGAGCATGCTAGCTATTGTTTTGGTTCTGTACAGGCAGGTCTCATGGAAAAGTAAATTACAGGTTTCACGAGTGCTAGAGAAAATTAGTGTTTTCATTTTGTGTGTTTGGACGTCAGCTATTGACATGGCTGACAAGAGGTGACCGAGGTCACGTAGACGACATTGTAAGTTGGGGTTTTTTTGCTCAGTGGCCAAAATAGATTAAAAAAGAGACTCATCTAACTTGTATAAAGGATTGTCTTCCTGTGACACGGGTTCAGTGTGGAAAGGTCTGAAAGACATCACCAATTACAAGACACCATCCCCCAGCACTGTGGAGAATCAACAACTGGCAGATGATCTGAATGAGTTCTACTGCAGGTTTGAAAAAACACCATTCATACCTCCTCCCCCCCTCCTGCACTGCAGATCAGTGACGATGACGTGCGCCAGGTCTTCAAAAAGAACAAGAGAAGGAAAGCACCAGGCCCAGACGGTGTGACCAGTCTGTCTGAAATCCTGTGCTGACCAGCTGGCCCGCATCTTCACACAGATCTTCAACAGATCACTGGAGCTGTGTGAAGTCCCTTCATGTTTCAAATGCTCCACCATCATCCCCGTCCCAAGAAACCCAAGATAACAGGACTTAACGACTACAGCCCTGTGGCTCTAACATCTGTGATCATCATTTGAAAAAATGGTTTTGGCTTATCTGAAGGACATCACTGGACCCTTACTGGACCCTCTGCAGTTTGCCTACAGAGCAAATAAGTCTGTGGACGTTGCAGTCAACATGGGACTGCATTACATACTGCAGCATCTGGACAGACCAGGGACTTATGTGAGGATCCTGTTTGTGGACTTCAGCTCGGCCTTTAACACTATCATTCCAAACCTCCTCCTGCCCAAACTAACTCAGCTCTCCGTGCCCACCTCTGTCTGTCAGTGGAACAACAGCTTCCTGACAGGCAGGCAGCAGCTACTGAGGCTGGGAAAATACACATCCAGCACCCGTACGATCAGCACTGGAGCTCCACAGGGCTGCGTACTCTCCCCATTGCTCTTCTCTCTGTACATCAATGACTGCACATCTAAAGACCCCTCTGTCAAGCTCCTGAAGTTTGCAGATAACACCACACTGATCGGCCTCAACCAGGACGGTGACGAGTCTGCTTACAGACAGGAGGTTAAGGAGCTGTCTGTCTGGTGCAGTCTTAACAACCTGGAGCTCAACACACTCAAAACTGTGGAGATGATCGTGGACTTCAGGAGAAACCCCCCTGCACTCCCCCCACTCACCATCATGAACAGCACTGTGACTGCAGTGGAGTCATTCAGATTCCTGGGCAGCACCATCTCTCAGGACCTGAAGTGGCACATTCACATTGACTCTATTGCTAAAAGGCCCAACAGAGGTTGTGCTTCCTTCACCAGCTGAGGAAGTTCAACCTGCCACAGGAGCTGCTGAAACTACTCCGCCATCATCAAATCCTTCCTCTGCACTTCATTAACTGTCTGGTTCAGCTCAGCTACCAAATCTGACCTCAGAAGACTACAGAAGGTAGTCCGGACTGCTGAACGAATCATTGGTACAACCCTCCCCACTCTCCAAGAACTGTACTCATCCAGAGTGAGCAAAAGGGCTGGTAAAATCACTCACATCCAGCAAACTCCCTCTTTGAACTGTTACCGTCTGGTCGACGCTACAGAGCTCTGAGCACCAGAGCAGCCAGACCTAGGAACAGTTTCTTCCCTCTGGCAATCAATCGCATGAACATTTGAACTCTTAACAATAAACATGAAACACACAATTTTTTATTTAACACACATACTTATTACATTTCAAATTTGCACCTAACATACCTGTACATACTGAATTATCTATTTGTGTTTGTGCTATTTGGCATATTGTCCTTTTTGTATATTTGTACATTATTATTAATATTTTATTATTATTATAATACATATATATTTTATTATTATTTATTTATTTTATTATCTGTGTCCTGTCGCTGTCATTCTGTCGCACTGTGGAGCTACTGTCACTAAAACAAATTCCTCGTATGTGCAAACATACCTGGCAATAAAGCTCATTCTGATTCTGATATACACATACATGCATATATAAATACATACATGTATACATACATACACACACACACACGATTTAAAACAGTAAATAAATTAGTAACTAGCAAGCTTAAATAATGTCAAATTAATAAAAAAAAAAAATCTCATTTTAAATTGTATTGATTATTAAAAATACAATAATCTTCTGACAAAGATCATTATATATATATATATATTTTTTTTTTTTTCTTACAGAGAACAAAATTTACTCAAAAACGTAAGCCTAAGTCGACCCTTTCTAACTTTGGACAAAATGTATTTATTTGTTGACAAAAAATTATATATCATGACAAAAAAATCTTATGTGCGTACTGAAATGCTCCAATATTATACTCCAATGTTTGAAATAGATTTATCACCATGGAGATTCATGCTTCGGCAAATCCAGTGTGCTTGTGTTATCTGTTCTGTTACCATATCTACTCTAATGTGGGGCGAAGTGCGTACGGTTATTAGAAACACTGTTAGAGTTTAATACAAAAACAAAAGATGATGTCAGTGGTGGTCCATTGAATATTACTGGTGTATTATTGCCTAGCATTAATCTTTATGCTACATTTATAAGTAGGTCATACAGAAATTAGTTGTCATATATGATATCATATTTGTGCACCAAACTGCAAAATCATAAAACTTTATGTACTTTGTTCAGTCAGCTTTGATCACAGCATTGTCATCATGCATGATTTATGTACAAACCCATATGCCAAGGCTGTAGATTATGTTAGGCTAAGCCTTTTTACATAGCAACCTTTCTAAGGCATTGCAAGGCAGATTTAGGTCAGCAACTTCTTGTGATTTTAAACAATTAATAAACACTTAAATATATTTTTTAATTATTTGTACATTTGTAACAAATTTTAAAAATCTAACTTTAATATTAATCTCAAAATCCCAATTCTAAAATATATAAACAGATTAAATAGATTTTTTTATTATTATTATTTAAATACTTATATTTGTTCTATAAATAAAAACAGATTTAAATAACAAAAGGTACATATATTAGTATACACACATAAACATACAATATTACATTTTACATTACTATTAATTTTACTTTGTTTTACAATTTTTTAACAAAGTTAAACATCTAAAAAAAAAACCGTAAATGTATAATTTAAAATTCATAAATTAATACATTTTTATAACCACATTGATCATTTATATAAATTAATTTTAATAATGCCAGTGTTTGGTTGATTAATTTTAATAATGCCCTGTTTGAATTCCATTTAAATTCAAATCATCCATTCAGTTTATCAAAAATCTATTTTTTTATTCTTAAAACCCAATAATAAATTTAACGTAAATATAATATAGAAAATACAATTATGTAAATCAAATAAATTTTTTGTTTAGGAAGATCATAAGCAAAGTTTTTCTTATTTACTAATTTGTGTCAGCAGCTTTTTAAAATGTTTTAACAAATAAAAAAATATTTTACATGACTTTTTATCAATTAAAACAAAGTCTCAATTTTACAATTATAGTTAATATAAAAAGACTTCATTATATAAAATGAATTCATTTAAATGCTAAAATTCATTCATTAGTTTGATCATGCAGACCATATGCAGAGATTTCCTTTAGAGCTTTGCCAGTGTTTAATTACTCCCCACAGCAACAGATGCTGACAGCCAATGATCAGACAGCCCACTGAATACGCTTCAGAAGCCACACCCATCGCCCCCTGAGGGCAGCCTTCTCCTTTTATGAATGTAGATGTGCCCTTTCCAGACCCAAGAGCTCAATGCATATTCACGTATCATCACATGGCTTTCCCTATTCTCTTCTGCTCCCTCTATTGTTCTGGCATCTGCCGGCAGTAATTGTGCCGGCCTGGAGCACAAAGGAGCCGAGGGAAGACACTCCAGTTGGACCGGCAACAACTAACACTTGTAGGCCGTCTCTAGGGTGAGCTAAATGTGAAGATTTGCATTGTAAGCCTAACAAGTGCTTTGATTTTGATACATCGTTTAGTAGCCCCTTATATGGGTGTAAGACACATAAAACAGCTTTAAATGCCTACAAGAGTCTTTAAGACGGACAAAAATGCGAAAGGCCTGAATTACATTAGAATAGCCTGGGATTGTGTGATTTTAAAAGAGGGATAGTTCACCCAAAAATTGTGTCATCATTTACTCACCATCAAGTTGTTCCAAGCCTGTATGAGTAACCAGACAGTTAGCAGCAGCCATTGACTTCCATAGTATTTTTTCCATTCTATGGAAATCAATGGCTACTTATGGAAGTCTGTGTGTTCATTGCACATCATTCTTCAAAATATCTTCTTTTGTGTTCAACAGAAGAAACAAGCTCACACAGGTTTGGAACAGCTTGAGGTTGAGTAAATGACAATTTTCGTTTTTGGATGAACGGTCACTTTAAATACAGATAAATCATCCAATTATATGGAAAAAACACGGAATCAAGGTGAAATATTGTATGTCTATCCCTCATTTTATTGTATTTTTTTCTCCACAATTTTTTAATGCAAATAACAAAAGAACATGGTCACCTAAAGTAGCCAAAAAATGCAAAAATAATTAAGCAAAAAAAAAAATTTTACATCTGAAATTCCATCTTATAAATAACAAATAGAAATAATGACCAAGTATGAATCATTTTCATTGTCAAAATGACAAAATTAGCTAAGAACGTCAATGAAAATAGAATAAGATGGCAAGGAAATTTCGGGAAAAAAATAAAAATGTAGAAAGGACTTAAATACAAAAAACAAAGCAGCTACATGGAACCATAAACTTGGATGAAAAACCTTTTCCTCGTACACACAGTGCACTAATTTACCAGTGATATACATGTTTTTTACTACGTCCATGCAAATTGGTTAAGATATTGTTATCGTTAACACTATAGGAAGGGTTTAATGAAACTTTAAGGCTTGTGTTAGCGTGCGGAAAAAGCGAATTTGCCCGAAAACGGTCAGGATTCTGCAAATATTGCGTGAACACTTCAAAGTGTCCGTTTCTTTACAGTGTAAGGCAATACCCTGAGTAAAAACGAAAATTTCTTAAGGGGACAAATATGGACAGATTCGGTGGTCAGCGCAAAAAAAATTAATAGTTAATAAAACAAAAATAATAAAGTTATGTTTGCGTCATCCAGTCAGTTACAGTAGTAGTGTGTCTCTGCTACAAGTCCTCCTCATCTCAGCTGGGGACGACGAATCCATGTGTTCACAAGTTAGGATTGGTGACACCCACACCTTGGCACTCGATAATGTAGGTATCATTGTTAGCGTGCTCATCCTCTGATTTGCGTACAACAAATTTTGCCTGTAAATGTATGAAAACGAGTTAAAGTCGGCTAGTTTTGAAACAAAAGTGCTTATAAAGTGCTTATCTGAACTTACATTAGTGAGCTGCTCGGCCACGTGGATTGCCGTTTGTGTGTGGAGAGTTATTGGGCCCGTTCGTATTCTGGATGTGCCGTTCGCCAAGGCCATGAAAATAATAAGCTGTGAAAAGAAACGCATTACTTTCCAGACAAAGATGTTTTTGTTATGTTGCACTGAAAAAAAAAATGCAGCGCAAAGTAAAAAAAACAAAAAGTGTGTTGTGGTTAAGGAGACTTGATTTCTGATGTTTGTCATTCACAAAAACAATGCAAATTATGTAGAAAAGTAAAACAACGTGATTTAAGAGCATTTTTTAAGGCGTTACAAAACAAACAAACAAAAAACAAAAGTAGTAATGCAAAACAAAAAGCATGTTGTCGTTTGAGAGCTAGCTGCAAAAAACAAATTATACCAATGAAATAAAGAAATGTAAATTATGTAGACGTAAATAAACACCTTTGTATTAAGAAGCTTTTTTCAACGTTAGTTACATTAAAAGAAACAAAATACATAGCAAAGTAAAACAAAAAGTATGTTGTGGTTTAAGAGCTTTTTCAAGGCTAGCTACGAGAAAACAAACAAAAATGTGAAAAACAAAAAGCATGTAGAGCTAGCTACAAAAAACAAATGTAACACCAATGTTAAAAATTTAATTATGTAGAGAAGTGAAGAAAAAAAAGCATGTTGTGGTTAAGGAGCTTTTTTTGTAATGTTATTCATTTAAAAAATAATAATTATGCAACAAATTTTTAAAAAGGCATGAAGAGATTGAGTTTTTTGCCCAGCATAATTATAATTTTTTTTTTTAAGTAATACAAATTTGAAAAAAAGAAATGAAAAGAAAATTTTGGTTAGAGATTTTTTTCCCAACCCTACTTACAGGAAAAAAAAAAAAGTTAAATAAAATGTATAATTACTCTCCAGAAAAACGTGTTAATTTGTGCGCCTGACCTGGTCTTGCAAGAACTCGTCCACGCAACCATTTTGCCTGATGTTTTTTAGCAACATTTCTGCAGCCTCGATGCCAACTTTGTCAGCATAAACACCTGAAGACAAAACAGAAATAAAAATTTTACATTTGAGTCAAATTTTAAATTCATAGCAATTTCATAGTAGAGGAAATCTGACTTTGTCTTGTCCACATTAAAACTCAAAGCAGAAATGAACAGGTTTTTCATTGTGATGTATCGCCCTCTAGTGCCAAAACTAGCACAGTGAATTAATTCTTCAGGACTGGGCAGCCAGACAAGCCTTACCTTTTTTGCCAAGAGATGATCCTGCAAATATGCAGCCGGTGGATGATTCTGCAATTATTCTGCCAGGAGACACAAAATATACAGACGTTAGGCAAAACGGAATCACAAAACAACTGCGGCGGATGGTTTGAGATCGGATGTACTCACATGATCCCGTTGCCATTGCCGCAGGCCTTGTCCTTCTCTTGCAAAGACTGAATGTTGATGTACAGATCCTTAATTTCTTTTCTGATAGTGCGGACTGCCGCCGTGGACATGTCCTTCGCCAACTGAACATCAAGAACAATTCGACCAAAGTTTATAGGGAAGTTAAGAGCAGTTGCAAAATAAATGGAGTGTTTTATAAACATCAATGCCACCATTTCCAAACAATGCTGATTAAAGCCTAAGAAAAAGCATGCTGTGGTTTACTTATGGACTAGATAGTGTTGAAAGAAATGTAAATTATCTCAGTAAGTATATCAATTTAAAGCATGTTTTGGTTAATAGCTTTTATCCCCAAGGCTAGTTATGAGAAACAAACGTAAATTATGCAGTGAAGTAACAAAAACAATGCATGTTGTGATTTAAGAGCATTTAAGGCTACAAACATAAATTATGTAGAAAATTAAAACAAAATCACAATGTTGTCGTTAAGGGGCTATTTGTCCAACATTGTTTGTTAATAAAAAAAAACACTAATTACGTAGTGAAGTAAAAGAAAAAACATGTTGTGGTTTAAGAGCTTTTTTTTAAAGCCTGGTTACGGAAAATGTCAACTATTTAACAAATAAATAAAATTAAAAAACCAGTGGTTTAGGAGATTTTTCTCTCTGCACGAAAAACTAAAAATTATTAAGTTAAGGAGCGTTACAAAAAAAATTACAAAGTAAAAAACAAAGCTTGTTGTGGTGGAGGACGTTTTCTCCATTAATAAAATAAATTAATTAAAAAAAAAAAATGCATAGAAGCCAAAAGAAAAAAAGTTTATGTTTGAGCTTTTTTTGGTTTGTTTTTCAAGACTAGTTGAAAAAAATAGAAATGTAAATCGTGTAGTGAAGTAAAAAAAAAGAAAAGGGGAAAAAAGGGAGTTTTTCGCCCCAATGGTACTTACGAAAAATAAAAATTATGTGGTGAAGTAATAAAAAATCTTGTTGTTTCAAGTCTATGTACTAAAGCCATTTCTTTGAAATATTTTGAGTTTTTTTTTTCATGGCCATTTAGCAACAATAAAGCTGTGTAGTTAACAGTGTAGCTAATCAAATAATACAAAGGTTAACAATCTTATACCTTAAAGGGCAGCACTCCAGCCACAAAGGCCCTGCCGTAAATCTTGGTAATATTTCCTCTTTCGGTCAAGTTGATGGGACTCAGTTCCTTCACAGGGTTCACCTTCAGCACCACCTCACCACCTCCCTTAGGATAGTAACCTCTGTTTACGACGCAAAATTTTTTGAAAATGTTTTAGCTTTTACTTTTAATGATTACAATCACATCTGAACCAAAGTTGCGCACAAATACCTCATTTTCAAATCGCAGTCAAACTGAACTCCGAATCTCTCCGCGATTGGTTTGAAGATCTAAAAGAGATTTGAACGTCAGAAATTGAGGGATGTCCAGCTGATGACTCTGCCCAGAGCGCAAACAGACATCTACACGTACCTTCAACGTGTAGTCGATCTGAGGTGCCATCTCAGCATTGGTTCCTCCCTTCAGGCACAGCTCTGACGGACCCTGAGCGAACAGGGCACATGGCAGCGAGACCTGCATCAGCAGACCCACGCTTCTACACTCCGGACAACACAAGTACACTTAGGACCAAAAATGCTTCATCGTGCTGTCGCAAATTAGAGTAATTTCACAGTTTGGAACAAACTAGGAAATGTAAATGACTAAAAACAATATTTACCCGGCCGTATGAGTGTCTGCGATGTGATTCCCCCCCTTGATTTTCCCAGGAGTGAGCGTAATTTCCGTGGATCCCACTGTGGCTCCTTCCAGATTGCCGTTGCACATGTCCCTCACCAGCTCGAGACCTGACAGATGCTGAGGCCTGGTGACGTTTAACAGGGAGGGGGGGGGGGGGTGTCAGGATAACAATTGAAGAGAAAACTAAGTACATGCAGTTCGAAATTCTCTCATTTAGACTAAAAGAATCAGATTTTCTCCTTGTACTGACAGGGAATTTGACTGTATTGAGTTTTAATAACTTTTTACATAAGCTGCATCTTTATATTTAAAACAGCAAAAAAATTATACAACAAAGCAAAATATGGGTTACTAAAGAGCTTCGATAAAATCCCACACCTTTTAAAGGAATAAAAGTGAAGGATAACATGGAAAGTAGCCATGTGCTTCAGTGCCAACTAACAAAGGGCCCCATTAGAAATTCATGGTAAAAGTATTTAACAGCATTTCTGTGGGATAAACAATTGTTTAAAACAGCTTCACTTAATATATGGTTGTATATATATATGCTTGACTCCAAACGTTAAGTGTAAATTGAATAACTAGACTCCAAAAACCAACTTTGCTTTGTTTCATGATTCACTGTTGAATAGGAAGGGGGGGGGGGGCAATGGAGGATGTTCCACATATGATAAATAACTATTTAAATGTACATAAAGCCTCAGAAATGAGTATATAATTTGTATAAAACAGATTGTTCATTACCTCAAACCCGGTGTGCTTCTACCGGCTCGGATTTTATTGATTTTGATTGACGCCCCTTGGATGCAACTCAGCGCCGCAGACACCCTTAAAACCTGTCCTCCCTTTAAATACAAACATCCAACATTTGTTTTTTAAGTAATAACCGACAACTACTAAATTTAATTCTGGCGATGCCATACTAATATGTTAAATATTCAAACTTTAATCGGGGATATTCTATAAAAAGGCTGGAAAATGAACACTCACCCCTTCCATTACACTGCCGTCCATTTCTAACGTAGTTGCGGCCATTTTCGCGAGAAATTGTTATTTTGTATCAAAGTGCGCTTGTGGGAATAAAGAGACCGAGCGAGACTTTCGCACTGACCGTAATAAAGTTAATATAAACCGGCGTATGGACGCAAACAATGCCGCGATAAACGCGAACTTCTCAACAAAAGCTCTGGCGCTTGAGAAACTGCTCTTCGCAACTGAAATAAGAAATAAACTTAGTCCGCGGTTGGGTCGATTTAAATAAATTAAGATGGATTTGACTTGACCACAAATAAGAATTGAGCGAATTTCCTGGCAATGCGATCACACTCCGGCAACTAGTCTTGCCAGTCACACTGCTATGGTGGATAAGCTCTGGGCATGCGCAGAAGACCGATGTCCGATTCGTTGGCGAATCGTTCTATTGAATTGGATCTTTTCAGTGAATCACATGAACCGGTTCACTAAACCGCTCGGTTCATTCCAATCGGACTGAGCGGATTTCGAGTGAACTGACTCAGTGAACCGAGAATGTTTTTTTGTGTGTGAGCATGTCCGACTCGGAATGAACCAAGAACTTTTTTCTTTTCTTTTTTTTTTGAACCAAGAACTGATGGATAAACTGATAGCAGAAGTACTTTGTCATCAAAATATTTTTGAAAAACCCAACCCTGTTTTTAATAACAAAAACTTTATCATTCAACAGCTTTGTCATTCAGGTTTTCTGTATTTTCTTAAATGGGTGTGTATAGAGTATTTACACAGTGTTAACTTTTAGTTTTAGTTACTTTTTCTTATTTGTAAGTCTGCGAAATGACTACAAGTAAAAAAAAAAAAAAATTAATAATATTTTTTGATGAAATAACATGTATGTTTCGTTCAAACATTTCTGAATATATTTTTAATACATATAATTAAATTATTGAATTCTGTGGGTCATTTGAAATATATGGATTAAACATTTAGTACATGACACCAAAATAAAGCATATTACGTTTGTATTTAACTTTTTAAGTCTTTCTTTCTTTGGTTATTTATTTATTTATTTATTTTAGTTAGGCATTTCTGTAATTAAGTAATCATAATAATATTTTTATTGTTTTATGTTATTATTATTTTATATAATTTGTATCAGTAGTTTATCATTTATATATGTATTCACTAATCATTTATGTTGATTTAATCTATTTATTATATCAATTCTTCTATTTATTTGTTCTATTCAAAGCTTTTCCTTTTATTAGATATATTCTGTTAAAATATCTCTGAAATATTTGCCATTTGTCATCAAAATGTTAAAAAAAAACTAATTTAACCATTTTTTTCTTTGATTTGTTTTTTCTATTCAACACTTATTCTGTTAAAATATCTCTGAAATATTTGCCCTTGTCATTAAAATGCTTTTTGAAACCTAATTTAACCTATTTTTATTATATTTTTCAGACATTTTAGAGGAAATGTATTTTTAATACATATTAAAACGGTTTAGTGTATTTTGTGGGTCGTTTATAACTAAATTTGACACCAAAAGAACATTGAAGGTCTATATTTATTACGTTTGTATATAAGAAATTTAATATTTTTTCTTCTTTGGATGTTTATTTATTTTTATTTTTTTCAGTTAGGAATTCATGTATTTAATTAATCATTACATTCGTTGTATTCAAAGCTTTTCTTTAAAATATCTCTGAAATATTTGCCCTTGACCAAAAAGCTCTCCGATTGGTCAGTGGAGTGGGGCGTGAGAGTGACGTCATTTCCGGTTACACCAAATCGCTGGAGAAAGATGGCGACCGTCATCACTGTGCGGTCTCCATTCGCGTTCATGAGACGCCTGGTATGTTTTCACCTTTCATTTTACACGTATCTTACTATTGCAATGACTTCTAACGTTCATGAGTGATATTTAGGGTCAATGTAGGCGCAAATCAGCGTTTGTAAGCGATTACAAAGCTGAAGGATCTGAGGAACTAGCAGCCTGCAGCTGAAGCAGAAGCACTGGACCTGCGTGATGTGTGTGGATAGTTGCCAATATGTAAACATCAAGATATTAGTTAAAAACAAGCATAAAAACTGTTGTTTGCAACGAACAAACTCCAAAAGAATGAGACCAGTGTAAATGTCTAATATAAATAATATGAGACTAGCTAGTGTAAATGTCTACAATGTATTAATAATTTAATTAATGAATGGTATGTATTGACATTTATAAAATATGTAAAATGTAATTATATAAAATAAATATATATATACATTTGTAACCGGTTATACGCAGCCTTTTCAAGCCTTTATTTCATGTAGTTTCACATTTACAGACAAGTTTAATATTTTATGTGTGTATATGCGCGCGCGTGTGTGTGTGTGTGTGTGTACAATTTGGAATTAAATCATTGTAACTGGTCATAGGCAGCTATTGTTTTCATTCAGACATTTGCCCTATTTTGTCTTAATTTTTTCCATCTATAGCATGCTATAATTTAGATCATGCTGCTCTGAGTATAAATATTGCAAACATTGATGAAAAGGTGACTGATGTTTTTGTTCTGTGTCATGTGGTTCAGGTCTCTGCTCGACTGCACAGACACTGCTGCTCGAAGCTCCAGGCTGCTTGCTTTGTATCCCGACCCCACTCATATTCCCTCATCGCTGGACAACAGCATCGGTTCTTTCACACAAGCTATGGTGAGTTTTAACGTTTGTAATAAACATCTCTTTGTTCTCAATTAGTCAAATGCATTTATAACCTCTTTATTCTGCTTATCGCAGTTGCCGCAAGACCAATCATGCCGTTCAAGCTCTCAGATATTGGAGAAGGCATTATGGAAGTTACTGTTAAAGAATGGCAAGTTTACTTCTTTTTAGACACTTACAAATATCTCCCAGCAGAGGTCGCCATTATATGTCTTTCATCATCAGGTATGTGAAAGAAGGCGATAAAGTGTCTCAGTTTGACAGCATCTGTGAAGTGCAGAGTGACAAAGCATCCGTCACCATCACCAGCCGTTACGATGGGGTCATTCGCAAACTCTACTATGAGGTCGATTCCATTGCCCTTGTAGGCAATCCTCTAGTTGACATTGAAACGGACGCAGGTCAAGGTCAGTATTGAGAGTATTTGTGTAAGTGCTTGACCTTGTATTGAGTTATTTAGTGTTTCACTGGCTCTTGCAGTGGAGAGTCCTCAGGAGGATGTGGTGGAGACACCAGCCATATCTCAAGAGGAGCACACGCACCAGGAGATCAAAGGTCACAAGACTCAGGCCACCCCTGCCGTTAGACGCTTAGCCATGGAGAACATTGTACGTTTCAGATTTCTTTTTTTTGGTTCAAAAACACAGGTTTAAAGTTAAGTGTGTGTGTGTGTGTGTGTGTGTGTGTGTGTATATATATATATATATATATATATATATATATATATATATATATATATATATATATATATATATATATATATATATGTGTGTATTCACACACACAACTCTTTTGTTTTTGCCCCCATTTTTCATGAGCAGAACTCAAAGATCTAAGACTTTTTCTATGTACACAAAAGGCCTATTTCTCTCAAATATTGTTCACAAATCTGTCTAAATCTATGTTAATGAGCACTTCTCCTTTGCCGAGATAATCCATCCACCTTACAGGTGTGGCATATCAAGATGCTGATTAGACAGCATGATTATTGCACAGGTGTACCTTAGGCTGGCCACAATAAAAGGCCGCTCTAAAATGTGCGGTTTTACTGTATTGGGGGGGTCCGGGGGGGTCCGAAAACCAGTCAGTATCTGGTGTGACCACCATTTTCCTCACACAGTGCAACACATCTCCTTTGCATGGAGTTGATCAGGTTGTCCACTCCTCTTCAATGGCTGTGCGAAGTTGCTGGATATTGGCAGGAACTGGAACACGCTGTCGTATACGCCGATCCAGAGCATCCCAAACATGCTCAATGGGTGACATGTCCGGTGAGTATGCTGGCCTTGCAAGAACTGGGATGTTTTCAGCTTCCAGGAATTGTGTACAGATCCTTGCAACATGGGGCCGTGCATTATCATGCTGCAACATGAGGTGATGGTCGTGGATGAATGGCACAACAATGGGCCTCAGGATCTCGTCACAGTATCTCTGTGCATTCAAAATGCCATCAATAAAATGCACCTGTGTTCGTTGTCCATAACATATGCCTGCCTATACCATAACCCCACCCCCACCATGGGCCACTCGATTCACAACACTGACATCAGCAAACCGCTCACCCACACGACGCCATACACGCTGTCTGCCATCTGCCCTGTACAGTGAAAACCAGGATTAATCAGTGAAGAGAACACCTCTCCAAAGTGCCAGACGCCATCGAATATGAGCATTTGCCCACTCAAGTCGGCTACGACGACGAACTGCAGTCAGGTCGAGACGCTGATGAGGACGACGAGCATGCAGATGAGCTTCCCTGAGACTCTTTCTGACAGTTTGTGCAGAAATTCTTTGGTTATGCAAACCGATTGTTGCAGCAGCTGTCTGGGTGGCTGGTCTCAGACGATCTTGGAGGTGAAGATGCTGGATGTGGAGGTCCAGGGCTGGTGTGGTTACACGAGGTCTGCGGTTGTGAGGCCGGTTGGATGTACTGCCAAATTCTCTGAAACTCCTTTGGAGACGGCTTATGGTAGAGAAATGAACATTCAATTCACGGGCAACAGCTCTGATTGGGCATTCCTGCAGTCCCTCAAAACTTGCGACATCTATGGCATTGTGCTGTGTGATAAAACTGCACATTTTAGAGCGGCCTTTTATTGTGGCCAGCCTAAGGCACAGCTGTGCATTAATCATGCTGTCTAATCAGCATGTTGATATGCCACACCTGTGAGGTGGATGGATTATCTCGGCAAAGGAGAAGTGCTCATTAACACCGATTTAGACAGATTTGTGAACAATATTTGAGAGAAATAGGCCTTTTGTGTACATAGAAAAAGTCTTAGATCTTTTAGTTCAGCTCATGAAAAATGGGGCAAAAACAAAAGTGTTGCGTTTATAATTTTGTTCTATATATATATATATATATATATATATATATATATATATATATATATATATACATACATATATACATATATACACAGTGGTGTGAAAAAGTGTTTGCCCCCTTCCTGATTTTTTTTTTTATTATGTTTGTCACACATTAATGTTTCAGATCATCAAACAAATTTAAATATTAATCCAAGATGACACAAGTAAACACAACATGCAGTTTTTGAATTAAGTTTTTTATTATGAAGGGAAAACAAAATCCAAACCCACATGGTCCTGTGTGAAAAAGTGCTTGCCCCCTAAACCTAATAACTGGTTGGGCCACCCTTAGCAGCAACAACTGCAATCAAGCGTTTGCGATAACTTGCAATGAGTCTGTTGCAGCGCTGTGGAGGAATTTTGGCCCACTCATCTTGGCAGAATTGTTGTAATTCAGCCACATTGGAGGGTTTTCGAGCATGAACCGCCTTTTTAAGGTCCTGCCACAGCATCTCAATAGGATTCAGGTCAGGACTTTGACTAGGCCGCTCCAAAGAGTTCATTTTGTTTTTCTTCAGCCATTCAGAGGTGGATTTGCTGGTGTGTTTTGGATCATTGTCCTGCTGCAGAACCCAAGTTCGCTTCAGCTTGAGGTCACGAACAGATGGCCGGACATTGTCCTTCAGGATTTTTTGGTAGACAGCTGAATTCATGGCTCCATTTATCACAGCAAGTCTTCCAGGTCCTGAAGCAGCAAAACAGCCCCAGACCATCACACTACCACCACCATATTTGACTGTTGGTATGATGTTCTTTTTCTGAAATGCTGTGTTACTTTTACGCCAGATATAATGGGACACACACCTTCCAAAAGGTTTCAGTCCACAGAGTATTTTCCCAAAAGTCTTGGGGATCATCAAGATGTTTTCTGGCAAAACTGAGACGAGCCTTTATGTTCATTTAAAAACTGCATGTTGTGCTTACTTGTTATCTTTGATTAATATTACATTTGTTTGATGATCTGAAACATTAAAGTGTGAGAAACATGCAAAAAAAATAAATAAATCAGGAAGGGGGCCAACACTTTTTCACACCACTGTATATGTATGTTTGTATATATATATATATACATATGTGTGTGTGTGTGTGTGTATATATGTATATCTGTGTATAATTTAATTTGCAATATATTAATCTGCTTAATAATCTGTTTAATTTATATTTATGTAGGTTTTATATATGTATATGTAAGTTTGTGTACTAGAAAAATTTAAATTAAATATAGATATATAATAGATATATATTAGTTGTTGTGTATATAATTTAACTACAATATACATCCAGTGTTATTTTGTATTTAAATATTATTATAGAATTTACTAATATTTAGAATTTGTTTTATTTTTTTTATATTTACAGTTTTGTTTTGAATTTTAGTTTTTGTTTTACTGTTGTCATTTTTATTAGTTTTTGCTTTTAAAAATGTTTTTATTTAGCTTTTTAAAATTTTAATTTCAGTTTTTGTACATAAACTTATTTTGCTTCAGTGAGTTGCCAAGTCAATTTTGCTAATTAATTTACGTTTCTAATGTTTATATTTTGTCAATTTAGCTTTATTTCAAATAACCAAAATTATTTTAAATATTTTAGTTAAGTCTTAAGTATACAATCACATTATAAAAATATTATATAATCATATATAATTTATATAAATTATATTGTAGTTGTTTTTTCCTCAACATTTCCTTTGCATTGAAGATTCTGTTTAACTTAGAAATGCTTTTCATCATAAAAGAAAAATATTGTATTATATAAAAAATATACTTTATTAGTGTTATTAGTTAAAAAATGTCTGTATAGTAGTTTTAGTTGACAATAACAAAACTGAAACACATTATAAAATGAAAATATAATTATCTATATAATGTACAAATATATTTATTTGTGTGTCTTGCATGAAGACCACAGCTTCTGTTTTTTCATAATCTGATGCAATTGAACAGGATATTTAATGGAAAATACTAGGGATGCAATGATACCATTTTTTCAGATCCGATCCGATCCTGAAAATTCTGAGTATCTGCCGATATCGATCCAATCCGATACCAGTGCAGTTTTTTTTTAAATCGATGTAGAATTTCTATACTTCTGTGTGTTACTCTTTTGTGTGTTAAACAATCTACTACATATAGATAACATCATTTTAATGAAAAATAACAAATGAAAAAATATATAATCATAATCTATGACAAAAATACTATTATAAACTGTTTATAATACAGCAAAAGATACTCTAGAAAAATCATGGGTCCACAATAGTTTTCTAAAACCTAGTGAAACATTTTTATTTATAAATAAAAGTGAATAAGTGTAGGACTAAATCTGGTGAAATTATCACATTGCTCTTTGAATTGTTGTAAAATACATTCATGAAAAAACAAGCAAATACATTTATATATAAATATATAGGCTACTATAAAATTAAAAGACATTTCTTTTAAATCTATAGCACAGTAATGAAGGCAGCAACATATGATAGATAGGACAGAACAAGAAAGACTGTTAATAATCTTTCATTGCGCAAAAGTATTGTAATAAGTAAGACTCTAATAAAGAGCAGCAGAAAGCGCTTATGCGCATCCCGTGCGCAGAATGATGCGCTTGAAGCGACACGGAGTCACAGCGCGCAGCCCTCTGAGTCCACATAGAAACGTTCAAAGTACAAAGGGAACAGATATTGATGCGTAGTGTATTAAATCTGTGCGTAAGTTTATTAAGCCTTCTTTTAACAGTTTTAAATCTCAGTAACTGTGCGCTCTTGAAGAGAGTTTGACTGTAGTTAATTAATGCTGAATGGAGGATGACGGACAGCCGCGGCAGAGAGAAGGGTTTACCTGAACTTGAATTTAAAGACTTAAATATTCATCTGTACCTCAGATTAAACTATGGAAGAGCTTCAGAACACTTGAAATATAGTGCACGAAAACTTTATGGAGCTTTATAATGTTTTTGTGCCTTTCGTGGGGCTCAACAATAACACAGAATAGTATACGCACAATATCGGATTTGGATCGGTCTCGTCTGACCACAAAAACAAAACAAAAAAATTATATAAAGTAAATAAACCAAATCCTGAGGCATTAAATCAAGCCCTGCCATATATCATTTCCCACTGAATATTCTATTTCACCCAAAGCATTATAGGGTCATTTAAAGTAGATTTGAATGTAGGATGTTAACAGGATGCAACAGGAGGGCCTCCAGAAATCAATCAGTGCAGTGGGAGGTGATCTTTAGCTATTGTCATCAGGGGGTCATAAACTTTTGCACAGCACTGGAAGTTGCTAGGCAGTTCAGTAGCCCTATAAATCAGGGTCATGAGATGTAGCTTGTTTCTATACAGATGGCCGTACATCCTCTTTGAAGAGTGTTAGATAAATGGCTAGCCTGTCAGCATCACATATTTGGAGAAATTAGAGCCGTTGCTATGGCCACTATTAGCGGGAGGGGGAGGTGTGTAGCAAATTGGATCTGCTAAGGATTTAGCTGTTTCTCCATAACGAAATTCCCAAAAATGGTCCATCTGCATTAAAATCTTTTCCTCTCAGATTAAATTAAGTGAAGTCGTCGGCACTGGAAAAGATGGCCGTATTCTCAAAGAAGACATCCTGAACTTCATAGCCAGACAGACAGGGGCCATCTTACCCCCAGCGCCCTTCCAGGAGATTGGTCCTCCCCCTCCTGCGGCCCCAGCACCTTCAGCTCCAGCTGCGAAGCCCAAAGAGAAGATGACTCCACCTATTGTACCCACTCCTGCGATACCTAAACCTGTTTTCACAGGCAAAGACCACACTGAACCCATTAAAGGTTTGTTTGCTTGTGTTTCGATTTGTAAGTTGATTCACTCACTGAAATGTTTAATGAAAGTCTTTTAATGAAGTTTTTCAGAAGGCGATGGTTAATTTTGTCAGCAGTAAGACCGAATTAAAATTTTTAACAAAATTTAATCATTGAAAGTTTTTTATTTTAACGAAGCTTTTCTGAAGGTGATGGTTAAGACTAGAATCAAATGCATGGTTAGCCAATCCCATAATGCATTGCGGCAAGGTCAGTGTAATCAAAGCCGATATGATGATTTTACGTGCAGAAAAAATACTAATGAGAATAGTTAAATATAGGTAATTTACAATTTTTGTTTGTGTTATTCAATTAAATTCAAGTTTATTTGTATAGCGCTTTTCACGATGCAAATCGTTGCAAAGCGGCTTTACAGAAAATTAAAGTTTCTACATTATATTTAATAATAGATTATCAGTGGTGACTATCTTAAGTTGATATCCATATGGCAGAAATGTATGGTAAAAATCAAGCAGTTAGTTAATGTCATGTAATGAAACGGGCATAAAATGTTATGCATTTTAACGTTAGTTTAGCAACATGTTAGCGATAAACTCAAAATCACTTAATCTATTGTGAACAGCGCTATTTACATTTTACTTACAAAGGCTTTCAGTAAGCAGTGGTTAAAACTATGTAAGCAGTCACTTTTGGCTCTAAGAGAGAATCACATGTATGCTTAGCCAGTCCCATAATGCATTGCAACAAGTTCAGCGTATAAAATCCAAAATGACCGACAAAGTTAATATGACGACTTTACTTAGTAAAGTAGAATATTAATAAATTAACTAGTTAATTCTACACAATTTTTGTGTGTCATGTATTTTAAAACATTTAGCTTAGCAACATGCTAACATTTAACTCAATTGAAATCAGTTTTGAACTGCACAATTTGCATTACCTTTATTTGTTTTTTTAATAAAAGAGGGCAGTAGTTAAGACTATTTCAACTGTAATTGTTTTGCTCTAAGGCAGAATCACTTGTACACTTACTAAATCAAATAATACATTGTGATCTTATGAAAAAAAATTTTTTTTTATTATTACAGATAAAACCAAGATACAACAAATTAACCATAGTTTTGCTGCACTAACCATAGTTTAACCATGGTGTTTGTAGTAAAACTGTGGTTATACAAATGTAATCAATACGCAAAAAAACACGGTTACTACATTTTTACTATAATAAAACCATGGTTAATTTTACACCGTATTTGTGTTTTAATGAACATTATAGTATTGCGCAGTTAGTTTAGCGACATGCTAACATTAAATTGAAATTAAGTGTGTATTTTTTCAAACTAAGGCTTTCAGAAAGCGATGGTTAAGACTATGTCAGCAGCCCTGAAGATCCCTCACTTTGGTTACAAAGACGAAGTGGATCTGAGCCAGTTGGTCCGGTTGCGCTCAGAGCTAAAAGGCCTGGCTGAGTCGCGAGGAGTGAAGCTCAGCTACATGCCATTCTTCATCAAGGTATGAATGTGATTTGTGGGGTAAAACAAAACTCCAAATAAACCTGGTTTTAACATAACTATCTTCTTCACAAACAGGCAGCATCTCTTGGTCTCCTCCATTTTCCCATTCTCAACTCTTCTTTGGATGAAAACTGCACAAATATCACCTACAAGGTAATGTTTCCATCCATAATAAAGAAATTTCAGATTAAATTGAGGTAGATCGTTGACCAATGGTCGTCCTCCTCCAGGCTGCTCATAACATTGGACTGGCGATGGATACCAATCAAGGTCTTCTAGTACCCAACGTCAAGAACGTACAGATGCTCAGCGTCTTTGAAATCGCAGTGGAGCTCAACCGCCTGCAGACGTTGGGAGCAGCGGGGCAGCTGGGGACCACTGACCTCACGGGGGGAACGTTCACGATCTCAAACATTGGATCGGTAAGTTGAGAACTTCAAATTGACCTTTGCTTGCTCCCGTGATGTAGTGCTCATTGTATAGCTATGCATGGAAATGACGTAACATTAATGTTGTTGTTTTTGTTGACAGATTGGAGGAACCTACACAAAGCCGGTCATATTACCGCCCGAGGTTGCCATCGGTGCTCTTGGAAAGATCCAGGTGTGTAAAGTTTTGTGCTAAAATTCCATTTTACATATTAGTTGCACTATATGTAGTGTGCAAGATTAGGATTAGCGCATCGCAAATTAAATGTCGGAAAACAAATTTCCACAGGTTTTCTAAGTATCCACTGTTAGCAATAGAGATAAGATTTTACGCTTAGTAGTGATACAATTTTTCGCTAATGTAGTATTTTCCGAGACTGGCATACTAGTTTGCAACATCCTAAAGTATGCAATTTTCCATGCTAGCATTGTAACGTCTTTTCATACTTTGTAGACGTTTGTGAAAACACTCCAACATGCTGCTTAAAAAAAAAAAAAAAGGTTTTTGTTGTCATCTAAGATGCACTTCATTTTGGCCAAGATCTAAGGCAGAATCACATGTATGCTTAGCCATTCCCATAATGCACTGCAACAAGGTCCATGTAAAAAAAAAAAAAAAAAAAAAAAAAAATGGCCTACAAAGCCAATGACACATTTACACAATTATTTACTCAGTAAAATATTAATAAAAGCAGTTCAAACTAATTAATGTTACACAATATTTGTTTGCGTTATGTATTTTAACGAATGCTACAGTATTGTACAGTTGGCTTAGCAACATGCTAATGCTAAACTCAATTGGAATCAATGACGAACAGTGTAATTTTTATGACCCACAGACTCGCTGCCTGCATAGAACTTTGCAAATCATTAGGTTTTATTTGAGTTATTATGCTGCCTACAGAGGCACCAAGGCAGCACACTAGATTTGAGAACAGAGCCCAATTTTTAAAGTAGCATGATATTTTTTGCGTTCTCCACAGGTGCTGCCCCGGTTCAACCACAAGGGTGAGGTAGTGAAAGCGCACATCATGAATGTGAGCTGGTCTGCTGACCACCGGATCATTGACGGAGCCACCATGAGTCGTTTCTCCAACCTGTGGCGATCGTACCTGGAAAACCCCGCTTCCATGGTCCTGGATCTGAAATAGAAAGCACACTTCCTCCAAGCATATCTAGACGTTTGACTCCGTCTCCCGACACTAAAGATTTTTTCATTACTGGGACACTGAGCTATTTGAGCCACTGGTTTCCATCATGACTGAAGAACATTTTCACCACGTCATGAAACTAATAACTGGTGTTTTGTTGTTTTTCTTCTTAATTCTTTCCTCTTGTTGCCTTACTGACATCAGATGTTACATCTACCAGAGCGTATTGTGTATTGTTGAATGTTAAGAGAATATGAACTCATTGTAGCAATATGAAAACGTACCCGTGATGTTTTTGTAAATGAACTTTCCACATCCTGTAAAATCTCCAATGGCGTTGCACAAGGGTTTTTAAAAGTGATATTTGTTAGTGGATAACATTTAAAAATAGTCTTGGTTCATCTCATGAAAATTTATCCTGAAACAAATCTAATAAAAAATAAATTATATTTTGTAGAATTTATTATTATTATTATTACTGTGATTTTAAAAAATATTGCAATTCCTAAAATAGCAAAATATATATATATATATTTTTTTTTAAGTTCTTTTTTTCAGTGCTGCTTTTCTTTCCAGTTAAGTGTTTTTAAAGCACAATGGAAATATATGTGATTCAAACTGGCTGTGGCAGGGAGTCTGTACTGATTCGTCCTCTCATCTTCTCTGGTGTGATGATTCTTGTTGGAGCATAATGTTCTGCTGCTCGTGACTAATGGGAGTTTCCTTCAGGGATTGTTGTGTGAGTGTGTGAATTACGAAGGAAAGCGTTTTAATAAATTATCCATTTGAGAAACAGGTAAGACTTTATTAGTTGCCTAAAAAATATTTGAATGTAACAGGATTAATTGTGTTCTAGGTTTACTATAAGACTAAAAGTGATCCAATAAATTTAACTTAGTTTACACCATCAATATATGGTTTAAAGTTTGGTGCAAATGAATTAGTAGAAAAACATTGATTTAATCTGATTGAAAATGTATGACAGTACATACTGGCAAATTAAATGTCTTGTTTTAAATTATTTATTTTTCAGTAGCAGAACAATCTGACATCAGGATTATAGATTTCTTATAAAACCATGACCAATTAAATAATTTAAATGTAAAGTAACTTAAAACTATAAATGTATGGCGTAATATTTGGTGCAACTGAATAAGAAAAACTGACTAATCTGAATGAATTGATTTTAAACATACAATATTAGTAGATACAACAGCAGATATGATTTAACATTATTTTTTAATAAACAGAATCTGACTTCATCCAGTCTTTTATTAGTAAAATCAATCACATTAACCAATAAAAATGTATTTGATCTGTAATTAATATGCATTGGGGTCAGTAAGTTTTTATTTTTTAAGATACTTTTATTCAGAACACATTAAATTGATCAAAAGTGAAAGTAAAAACATTTATAATGTTACAAAATATTTATATTTCAAATAAATGCAGTTCATCTTAACGTTCTATTTATCAAAGAATCCTGAAAAATGTATCAAGGTTTCCACAAAAAATATTAAGCAGCACAATTTATTCAACTACTTTTTTTACAGCAAAATATTACTGTTTTTACTGTATTCCTGATCTAATAAAGTATTTTTAATTTGACAAATGACAGTAACAAATTCAATTATCTACTCGCATAAGAAAGAGGAGAAACAGTGGAAGGGACCCCAAGAGAAAAGCAAAAGCACCATAAGATGGAAAATGTCCAAGGAAGACCCTCAAAAAAAGAGTAGGCCATCATCACAGATCCCCATCCTGAGGAGATGCACCTCCACCTGGACAACTAAGAAGGAACCAAGAGACCAGAAATTCCCATCAAATAGAGACGAGCAGCTCATCCACTACCAGACCATCCCAGAAAGACACTTCTCCATTGACTGAGCTCATGAAATAATCAAACACATTGTTGATGAAAGACTGGAGACTGTTGAGTACTCATGCTCAAACATCTCCAAGGAACTGTCTGACTGCATTAAGACGGTGGTAAAGAAGCTGCTGTATGATCGATATAAGCTGGTCTGTTATGTGGCCATCGGCCAGCTGAAGGACTCGGTGGTGAACTGCTCCAGTAGAGCCATCTGGAGTCCAAGTTAAGACACGTTCACTAAATAGATCTATAAAAACAGATCCTTATTTGCTGTTTGCATCTTGTTTGCAGTGTATAAAGAGTAGCATAACTTATCAACGTAACTGATCAACTGGAATTAAAATGTAAAGTAAGCTATACATATGTATAGTTATAATACTCGGGAGAATGTGAAATTTTTTAATGTCAAAATGAAATGAAAATACTATTTCAGTCTTTCTCTGCTTCAGAATTTCATGTCTAATTTAGTGTTACTTGCTGTTTCTGTTTCTATTTGTCAAACTTACTAGGAACTTGAGTGAAAATTGTCTGTACACCATTTTTTATTTCATTGTATAACATTAAAAACGTTCTACTAGAGCAGCAGCCAGAATTTACAAATACATATCTAATGTTTTGAAATGGTCCTAGGCATAACTGTTAATCAGGTTATGTCGCTCTATTCTTAAATGCATGTCTGGTGGTAAAGTACGCAAAAGTGGACAGCTGCTCTTGTGCCAACTTTAACATGTGACCACACTATTCAGTGTTGTCTCGGGATAAATATAGACATTGGCCGGAGTTACGCTTCAAGAGGGAAAACCTGTGACAAACACTGAGCGGATAATTACTTCAAGGCCTATTCTTTCAACATTGATCACACTTATTGAAATTGTCAGAGGAATTATACGATTGGTGCAGCATTGGTGACTATCCATATCAAATGGGAGCTTACTATATAAAAACATAGTACAAGTGCTGGAAGGACAATATGACCCAATGAGAGTGGTAAGCACAAGCTAATTCAAACTTTCTCACAGTTTCTTCAATGTCAATCATAGCTTATGATATACTTAGTACTAATTCAAATATGCCCTATCATATCAATCCAAAACAACAAGCAACACATGCATTTTCCTGGCCAGTAAAATGGCTTATCTGCTGCCCTAGCATACTATATGTGTGAGGTGATATTTGGGGGTCTGCATCATCATGACGGGGGTCACGGTATGCTGTGGGACAGTGAACTCTATCAAGACTCTGTGGGAAACCAGGATAAAGAAAAGCAAAGATGAACTGAAGAAAGAGAAAGAGCAGAGAGACAGGAGAGCAGTGGGTAGGTACGTCCATTACTGTTATGTATAGCATGGGAAGCATAATCACTTATTTTAAAGCAATGGTTCTCAACTGGTGAGTCATGACCTAAAAATAGTTGCAAGTTTCTAAGTGCAAATACTAACAGTAACACTTTAATACTGGGACCAATTCTCACAACTAGTTGCTTATTAGCAAACCTATTATTAACATATTGGCTGTTTATTAGTACTTATAAATCACATATTCTGCATGACCATATTCTACATCCCTAATCCAACCCAATACCTAAATTTAACAACTGCCATATCAATTATTAACAAGCAGAAAATTAGGAGTTTGAGGCAAAAGTAGTACTTAATGGTACTTAATCGGACCTTAAAATAAAGTGTGACCATATTAACTATAAATTCATGAATAGATAGGATAACAAAATACTTTTCAACATCAATGGTCAAACATCCACACGAACTCTGTCGTTCATCAGTTACTTGGTAGAAGGTAGTCAAATTTGACAACATGGAAAGTTGTTTGACATGAACTCATCCCTTGAAAACCAAGAACTAAACTATGCAAGGTAAAAGAAGAAACAACCATACTGCATCAAATGTGATTTACGGGTTTGGTACCACATTGGGTCATCACTTGATGGCAAATGCAAAATCTAGACTCTGAAGAATAACCAGTTGAGAACCACTTCACAGACTATGCTTTTATCTATCCCGTGATTTTGAATAGTTCAAAATCTTTGCCATAGGCTGACAGGTGCCTGGGAGGATCGAATCACTTTGGCCAAGCTAAAGGAAAAAGTTGTGACGGAGGAAGGACGTGTCATCCTGCGGATTGAAAAGGAGGAGTGGAAGGTAAAGCATTTTGTGACTTGCACTTTGTGAATTTGATGCCACTTTATTAGAAGTCAAGAAAAATAAATAAATAAACAATTCTATCATCTAGAGAGGAAGGTGCATGATTGACTTGATAATACAAATATTGGTCTTGTCCTAAAGGGGTGATGAATGGACTTGTGCCCAAGTGACCTAGGCTGCGTTTCCCAAAAGCGAAGTACATCGTAGACCCATTGCCATCAACTTAGGCTTATGATGCTTTTGGGAAACGCAGCCATACACTTGGCATAGGTGTTCAATCCTTCTCCTGGAGGGCCACATTCCTGCAGAATTTACCTCCTGAAGACCTTGACTAGTTGTTTCAGGTGTGTTTAACTAGGGTTGAAGCTAAACTCTGCAGGACACTGACCCTCCAGGAACAGGACTGGGCCCCCTTGGGCTAAGGATATGGTTTGGGGCAGGACCTGCCTGGGCATTTAAAGTTGTTAAGTGTGTTCGACTTGAAGCAGCGCTGCTCACACCGATCAGTGTAGGACATCAAAGTACCATGAGAGCTATAAAGAGCAGATGGCTCCTTGCTTTCAAATCGTTCTTGTGGTAATTTGATGTCATAAACCAATCAGTCTGTGAAGCACAGCTTCAAGTCGACCAGACCTATTTTGAAGACCTTAATTAAATGGTTCAGGTGTGTTTAATGGAGGTTGGAGCTAAACTGGAGGGCAGGAAGGTGGCCGTCCAGGAACAGGATTGACTTCTGAATGAGAAACTTTTAATTGGCTAAAAACATCTATCAAACTGCTCACATATTTGCAGATTTAACGGTCTATCGGCTTTAATGGGGTTTTTTTTGATCGAGTGTTTGGTTTCCACTTTTTGCACTCTTTTTGCAGACTCTTCCTCTAGCTTTGGTCCAACTCTCACAGATCCAAGAATGGCAGTTACACCGAACAGGGCTTCAAAAAATCCCACGGTTCATCTCGAGCTTTGAAAGCCTCATAGTCTTGGACTTGTCTCGTAATTCAGTAACAGAGATTCCCAAAGAGATTGGTCAGTAAAAAAAAATGGCTGCCACCTGTACAAACGTTGACCTTCTTTAGCTGAAGTAACTCTCAGATACGCTCTTCTAAATTACAGGCAAACTAACTCGGTTACGAGAGCTGCTGTTGAGCTATAACAGAGTAAGCCATGTACCAGAAGAACTTGGCTGTTGTGAAAATCTGGAGAAACTGGAACTTGCAATGAACGAAGATCTGGATGAGCTGCCTACTCGGGTATCAATAACATTGAACACGTGTATGTATACACTTCATATTTTGTCTTTAAAACTCTATATATACCTAGCACCTGTGCTTGCTTTGATCTAATTTCCTTAGTTTAGCAATCTAAAGAAGCTATATCACTTGGACCTCTCCATGAACCAATTCACCACCATTCCAGAATGTGTGGTCAACCTTCCTTCTCTAGAGTGGCTAGACATGGGCAGCAACATGTTGGAAAGTTTGCCAGAAGATATTCACAGGTAAAAAACTAAACTACAAGCAACTTTGGATATTTTTTTCTTTCAATGTACTAATAATAGAACCAAGATTTTGTAATAAATCCTATGAACTTTATGTCCCAATTTAATATAGAATGGAGAAACTTCACACCCTGTGGCTCCCAAGAAATGAACTAGAGTACCTGCCAGACAATATCAGTCGCATGCAAAGCCTGGACACGCTAGTTCTGAGCAAAAATAAACTACGCGACATTCCTCCACTTATGGAGGGCATGAGTAACCTCAGGTAAGCACCAAAGTACTGCATTCAATTTGTAGAACTTCATTGGGGACCAATAAAAAGCTTAATTAAAGCAAAACAATGATTCTATAGCAGTGATACTCAAATCTGGCTCGGGAGATCCACTTTCCTGCAGAGTTTAGCTCCAACCCTGATCAAACTCACCTACCTGTGATTTTCTAATGATCCTAAAGACATTGATTAGCATGCACAGGTGTGTTTGATTAGGGTTAGAGCTAAACTCTACAGGAAAGTGGATTTCGTGAGCCAGATTTGAGTATCCATGTTCTATAGGAAAGCCTGAAACCTATTTGAAAGTGTAAGTAACATACGGCCAAGTATGGTGACCCATACTCAGAATTTGTGCTCTGCATTTAACCCATCCAAAGTGCACACACACAGCAGTGAACACACACACACACACCGTGAACACGCACTCGGAGCAGTGGGAAATATGCATACTTGCGTATTCACGGTTCACTTGCATATTTCATGCAAGTATGGGAATGCAAATACTTCTTGGACTGAGCTGCAAAACACCAGTGAAGCATTTGTGTCCGCATACTTGCACATTTTACAAATTATTACAATTACTAAGCTTAAAATACTCATTCTGCAGGTTTGTGAATTTCCGAGACAATCCTTTGACATATGATGTGATGCTTCCTGATTTAAAAGAGGACGTAGACGAAGAAGAGAACGACCGGGAGATGTTTGGTCGTGACTTCATGCACTTCTATATCCAAGAGGCCAGGAAAAGAGGTTATGCCGTACTCAATATGTATTGCGTGCAAAACCAGTAGCATAACTTTATAAAAAAATGTAACATAAATAAAACAGACAAGAAATTAAAGCTGTAAAAGCCTCTTAATGACCAACTTTTGCATTAAATGTCTCTTGCAGGATCCCAAACTTTCACATCAGTGCTAAATGTGACGTTGGATGGCGTGTCAGAGACAGCATCGTCTTTGTGACTTGCATGCTGGCTTCTGTCTGCTCGTCCGCCATTAGGCTTGATCTTCCAGTCTATCATGTCAAGTTCTGTGAAGAGCACTTCTTGTCTTTTCAATGTCTTTTCATCTATGCTTTTTGTTGGAGTTGCTACTTCCTGCCAGTATGTCGTCACTAATGTTTGTGGATGAGTTCAAATAAATATCCATAAACATTGATCGAATAAAATGAAGCATGTGTCCTGCATTTGTGCTTGTTTGTTTGTTTGTTTTAAGAAGGCTGTTGAGATTCATCTCTATTCTGATTGGCTGTTGCAACGGCAGTTAGTAACACATTCTCCAATTAAACGCTTGTGTAGTATTTCAGGCTGGTTTCAAAGCCTTTTTGCTGAAGGTAATACAATCTGCCATGGTCAATCAGACGTTTATAAAGCCGTCCAATCTGTTCCCGATCTTCAACTGACATCAAACTGCAAGAAAAACATTTACAAATGAGATCATGATCTTAATGTAATTTGTATTGGTCGATCACCAGAAAACTCACCCCTTGAGGGTATCTGGTAAAGCTTCCTCGCTCATCTCATGTTCTTCCTCTTCATCTGTTTTATGTTCGCTTGGTTTTTCTGTTATCTTGGAGCCAAATTTTCTCATCCCACATGTAGCCCAGCTCAACATGCGCTGAAAGGCAGCAAACTCTTCCGGTCCAAGACCTTTCTGCCTGAAGAACTCTTTTCCCACATAGTGTCTCCAGTCACAACGGTGGTGGCAGCAAAGAGCAATAGCCAGTCCTGACACTATGATCTTTTTACCAGTTTCCCTGCCTTCGGTTGAGGGAACAGGCTTAATATCAACACAAGCACCCTCATTCAGATGGAGTTTTACACGCTTGGTTGGAGGGTCATCATCTTCATCGGAGCAGATGTGCTCAAATAAACACCAAAGGGCCAGATCTGTGGAGACAAGTTCACAAAATCAATCTTGTAGTACTGATATCATAATGTTTATGAAGTTTATTGAAATCTTGTCTACCAGTTGCTGCACTACACAGGTGCTTCCCAACACCAATAACAGAAAGTCCTTTTTCTTTCAGAAGAGGGACCTTCCCTGAAAGGTACAAAGAAGAAATCTTATTTATGAGAAGATCAAGTTTAAGATTAAGACCATTAGGACTAGTTTAAGAAGCTAACTCACGTAGATCAAGGTGCTGAATATCAATCTGAAGCCTATCAAAAGTTGAGTCTGCATTTTTGTGCTTGCCATCTACTTAAAAAGACATGAAATTGAAATTTACCCTTACCTTCCAGTAGAAAGAACAATATTTTTTCCTGTACTTGAGGAAAGAATAGATTCATGTGAATGACACCACACCTTAAAGCGAGTACTGGACCTTTTCACAAGTAAAGAATTGACATTTTCAGCTGCTTTAAGAGCGATGTGAATCCAGTGGGTCAGTTTTCCCTTCCCTGCTCCAAACTCTATGTAGCATCTGTTTGCGCTGAACAGTTCCAAAACCTCCATGTTTCCAAGAATTGAGGCCTGTGAAACCGGGTAAAAATTCTTGAAAACAAGGATAAACAAAGACTACTTATATAGTATGTGTGGTTTTGGCAGCTCTGGAGTGATTTACCTGTTGCTTGAGGTGTTTAAAGGCAGAATCTCCATTCTTTGGGTCATTTAGAGGCTCATGTAGAACAGAATGTGAGAGTGTGTTTTCAACAAGTTTGGTATTTAGTCCTGAGGGAACAGGTAAACATGTACGAATCCCTTATAATTACATAAAAAGATGATATAACCAGAGTAACCATAAGTCATGTGATAAAACTCAAGTGACAGTTACATACCTTTCAGTGCAGTTTTGAGTTTCACAATCAGCTCATCCAGTTCCTCTTTAGATCGTTCAGCGATGGTTATCTGCATTGAGGCATCATTATTAAGCACATATCTATTCTTTACAGCCACGAAATTTTAGATACACATGCTCTCATAAGCAATATGATCACCTCCTCTATGGTTTCATCTTCATTTGCAGAACCAGCATTGGTGTCTTTCACATAATAAATCTGATATAAACAAATCAAACATAACAGTGTCATTCACACAAAAAGCATAGCGTTATGCCACATGGATTTTTTTTTCTAATGTAGAAAAACATAGCTCAAAAAAAAAAAAGGGGTAAGTGGAGTTATTTATACATACAGGTTTTTGGTTTCTCCTTAGAGTTACATTTCTTCAGATGTTTAGCCAAATTATCTTCAAATAGAGTGGTGTAAGATTTTTAAATATTAGAACATAAAAGTTCAAAGTCTGCCACTGAGACATGCAACAAAACTCTACTGGTTATTAGTTTTAGGAATAATCAAAATTTAACTTTTAACCAGAGATGATCACTAATGTTCATAACACAAATGTACAATTAATTAGATTTCTCTTTATGTAATTTTTTTAAATTAAATTACATGACCCTTAAAACTACCTCAGACTGTACCTCAATATTTCATATTGACTATATGACAGAAGGATAGAGTTTAATTAATTAATTAAAATGCACCTTTTTAGGTTCTTAATATGTCTTTAAAGTAACACAATTACATATATTCATATCAAAGTCCTTAAAATGCAAAATATGGCTAATAGTAACATTTTCTATCTGACTGAGGCAATTTAACTGATGTAGCTAAAAACCTGTTTGGCACCAGTCATAATTCATTCACTTCCAGATTCGTCAGTTATTATATTAATTCATTAGATTCATTAAAACTCTGGAATAATTTATTTGATTCAGTTTGGACTGAACTGCTTCACTTTTAAACACTACAACAACTTTCTCAAACTTGTTAGAAGAGTGAACATCTTACTGTTTGGAGTCCAAAAGGACAGGGTATTTCCATATCCTACATGGAAATTACATCAAAATTTGAGCAAACAGTAACTTATTAATAAACTAATTTTAATAAGGGCAAGGTAAGTAGTAGTGCATGCATCCATTCGGAGCAGCATAACATTGACATTATAACGTATTTTCATTCGCATACAGCATTTGCATGTTCCCCGTAGAAAGTTTTCCCACTTCCAACAATCATCTTGCAGTATCGTTTCTTTTTTTAGCTACATAAAAAGCACATTGTCCAGGTAAAGGCGCTCACACGCCCCTCCATACTGATGACGCACCTAACTCACTTCCGCGAGCCATTTCAAAATAAGAGCCATAAACAACAGAGCGGGGGGAAATAAATAAATAACGCATACATTTTATTAGTTTGTTTTGTCCGTATAATCGTTAACGTTTCTTAAAACTGTTATTAATAGTAGTAATAGTAGTATTAGTAGCAGAAGTTCACTTTTATCGTGGCTGTTTACTGTCATCGAAACCGGAAGTGTATCGTCATCATGCGTGTTGTCAGTCATATATTGCTGTATGATGTTTAGTTTGTGTTTGCATTGACTTCGCGAGCGGCAGTACGTGCACAGTCTGTGTGGAGTTACACAACAGATTGTAAGATGTTTGCTGAAAATGCTTGCACTATTAGCAAAGACTCACATGAGTGAGTTTCACAAACGGGAAGAGTGCATCACATGCTCTCTCAAATCTATGATAAAGCACAATTTATGGAAATCTCTTATTTTTTTATTAATGCATTTATGCTTTTATTGCGGAGTGACTCTGGATCAAAGATGGTAGTGTGTCTCGAACCTAAAGTCATGCTTTAACCTTTAAAAACAGGCAAGTCTTTATATTTTTCTTTTTTAAGTCAGAACCTATGCAAATATTTTTCCATTTTAGTTTATTATATATATATATATATATATATATATATATATATATATATATATATATATATATATATGTATATATATATGTGTGTATATGTGTATATATATGTGTGTATATGTATATATATATGTGTATATGTGTATATATATATGTGTATGTGTATATATATGTGTGTATGTGTATATATATGTGTGTATATGTATATATATGTGTGTATATGTATATATATATGTGTATATATATGTATATATGTATATATATATGTGTATATGTATATATATATGTGTATATGTATATATATGTGTATATGTATATATATATGTATGTGTATATATGTATATATATATATATATATATATATATATATATATATATATATATATATATATATATATATATATATATATATATATGTATATGTATATGTGTATATATATGTATATGTGTATATATGTGTATATGTGTATATATATGTATATGTATATATGTGTGTGTGTGTGTTATGTTTGACGTTGCATCTGGATTTTATGATTTATTTATTTTATGTTAGAGAAGAGCGATATGTGTTCTATCCTAATTTATACATGATATATATTATATATAACAGTGATGTCATTTTATTTTGATTTTATGTATTTTTATTATTCCTGCTTTGCATAGGCTATTTTATTTTTGACTGTAGCTCATGACCACATCTCACCTAGTTAAGAGATAAACCCACATCCTGATTCAGTGTATAGAAACTATCTTCAATACCTTTCAGAATGGTTATGTAGTTTGATCGTTTTAAGTGTCAGTTCCCATAAAGTTACTCCAACAGCAATCAGATGAAGACAGGTTGATCAAGTTGAACAATCCCAGTGATGTTTCGCTCAGACGAGTTTGTATCAAGTCTTAAGAGGTCCAGAAAGTCACATGTCGGCACAAGTCGACTTCACTGCTGTTTATCTTCCATTAGCTCATCCCTCATAACTTTGAGGTGTAACTAGTTCTCAGCGTTTGGAATCTGATGCATTCAGTTGGTCTTGGAAATGTGTTAATTTTGTGTGTTTTAGACCTGGTCTGGCTCTTAAATGTATACATTACACTTTTTTTAGCGCATTGACCTATATTCAGCACAAAGAAAGCTTTATGCTTTACCAAATGGTTAAAAGTGGCGTTGTTAATCTGCATACCAAGACATTTTTCCTGTTTGGTTGCTTCAGTGTCCGACATATTAACCCTGTAAAGCCTGACATACACTGTAAAAAGTGATAAGTTGACTTAAATTAAGGCAACGGATTTCCTCAATTTTTTTTAAGTTAAGTAAATAATAATTAAAAAAAATAAGTTAAGTGAACCTGACAATTCACTTAAATTTTTTTTTTATTATTATTATTTACTTGATAATTTTAAGGCAAGGGGTTTCCTCAATTCTTTTTAAGTTAAGTCAACTTATCACTTTTTACAGTGTATGTAATAATACTATTCAATGTTTTTTTTTGAAGTGGAACAGTTTATTGAACCTTTAGGCAAAATCTAAAAAGAAATAATTTCATATGTGTTTTCGTTGAGTATCTTTCATTATGGCTCATATGGTAGCCTATACTATGAGGATGTGGAGCTCATACTTGAGGGAGAAAAATAAACATCTAAACTCCGAGGAAAGATATTAAATTAGCTCTAGTTGCTGATTTTTATATGGCCAAAATGTTATGAAATTCTGATAGCTAATGTAAATCAATTAGATCTTAACAGACTACTTGCATCTAGTGCTGTCAAACGATTAATCGCATCTAAAATAAAAGTTTTTTTTTATGTGTGTGTACTGTGTATTTATTATTTATATATAAATACACACTCATACAGTATATATTTTGGAAAATATTTACATGTATATATTTATATAATTTATATTATATAAATTTTATATACAAATATAAATTTTTTCTTAAATATATACATGCATGTGTTTGTATTTATATATACACACATATGAAGTTTATTTGCAAAAACAACTTTTTTTTTTTATCGTTTTTTTATTTTGTTAGTTAGCTGTGTTTTTTTGTTATTTATTAACCTAATCAAAATAACCCAGCTGCAGTTTGAATTAGATTAATTGGAATGCATGAAAAAACATGACTTTTGAAAATTGTTAAAAACGGAGTTGTCTGTTTTTGCAAATGAACTCTTCATATATTATGTAAGCAAAAACGTTTATTTTGGATGCGATTAATCGTTTGACAGCGCAAATAATTATCAGTTGTCACTATATATTTCATGATATTTAAATGCTTAGTTTTATGATCAAACCTCTGTCAGGTTTTATTGTGAGGGGAAAAACATAATTCAATGCAATACAAATATGACTGAGAGATTAAATGTTACTCAAAAACATGATGTATCATATTCGATTCTCACATTTTAACATGATTTTTCTAAAAAATGATGTATGGATAATCAAGTAAACCTAAGTTGCTTCAGTCCAACGAGTGTTCATCTTGAAATATTGTTAACAGTAATTTTCTCCGATATAAAAATCTGAAAGGATTTCACAGCAAAAAGACACATGTATCATGAGCTGAAAGAAGTTTTCAGAATGGGCATTTTTAGAAAAGGCCTTTTATTCACTAAAAAAGTATAAACGCTCAGTCACATGACAGAAGGCATGTAGTGTTGAGCATGTTGATAACTTATCGAATAAGATGCACTAGGCTTTATAGCAGGGTTCGTACCAGGTGCTTGAAGTACTTGATTTTGACTTTTTGAAATTGAAGTCCTGGAAAACCCTTGAAAACAGCCATATTTATGAACAGGTACTTGAAAAATAAGTCGCTCTGAGTTTGCTTGTGTTAAATGGATTTAAACGTCATTGAATAACGCTTGAAAATGAAATGTTGGGATTTGTTATAATACATAATGTACTTAAGTTGGTATATTCATATAATATATTGGCAATTAGGCATATTACATTATGTATTTTAACAGTTTTGTTCAATAAAACCATGTAATTGGATTTGATACTTTATTTGAACCAATTATGATTGCCACATTGTTAGTTTATATATAAATATAGTCATATTAAAGCCTCTTTTTCACCTAGGTTTATTTTTATTACTAAAAATGATCAGATTACTCAATTGTCAAAATAATCAGTAGATTTCTTGATTACCAAAATAATTGTTAGTTATGGCCCTAGATCAGTTAAAGCATTTCAAAATACAACTGCATTGTTTTGTGATTAAAAGACAAATGTTTTGCAATTGAAAATTTCTTAAAAATATTCTCTCATTCTAGTGAACCAAGTCTCTGTATTTTTGCAAGTTTATTGTCACACCCCTAGCGTCTACAAGCATGATATAGCTCATATTTTTCCAAGTGTATGATATAGCTTTTATTCTTCAGGTCAATCGTGTATTCATAAAATAATAGGAAAATGTACTTTGCCATAGTATAGTTTTAAATGTTAAAGTGGCCATAGTCACTGCATGCTTTGTTTGAGCTGCACTTAATTTGTACCATTGTTTTATTTGTATGTGTATTATAATTTGAAAGATAATAACAGTATTGTTTGATAAGTGAGATCTCTGATTTTAAACCAAAAATATTGTGCTTAAAGTCCTTGGAAGTCCTGGAATATCATTTTGCAATTTCTGTACGAACCCTGTTATAGGGTTAACCCTTAAGGATTTTATTATATTGTCAGGTTTTCTTTGGTGCTTTTTCACAAGATCTTTATTATAAAGGGATTTCTGATGACGTCACTAAACGGTTCTGCTCTGTTTATGGCTTTTAAATGAAAATCAAAGCAGAGTCATGTGACGCTCGTAGTTTTCCTCCAGTCAAAACAAGGAAATCACATGGCAGATGTTTCAAAGAATTCGCCTTCATATGTTTCCTGGAAGATGCAATGCCTTTTAGATGCACTGCGCTTACTCTGTTACTCAGGGCTCTGGTTTTTGGTTTGTAATGCTTTTTTTGTTTTGTTGGTGAAGTCATGGAGGAGCTGGATCCAGAGGAGCAGTTCCTCAGGGATGCCAGGAATGGGAACCTAGAAGGGATCCAGAAGCTTTTGATGTCCAAGATAAAGGAGGAGGCCAAAATCGACATCAACTGCAAGGGTAGAACACGTCATTAGGTTTCTATTGACCACTCGTATGTTTCTAGACATATTGGAGTACTTCTAACAGCATTACATTGTTTCAGGCAAGAGCAAATCTAATCATGGCTGGACTCCTCTTCATCTGGCCTGCTACTTTGGACACAAGGATGTTGTTGAGGCCCTACTGAAGGTATTGATCGTCTCAGCTTTTTATGTTCTCATACATGTGTACATTGGTATGTTTCCGAGTAGAGTTTGTGCTCAGTATATAAATGTCAAGTTTTAGCTCATCTGTGCATCTTACAGGCTGGAGCAGATGCCAATTTGCCAAATAATGTCGGAGATACGCCTCTTCATAAAGCAGCATTCACTGGGAGAAAAGTATGTATCGTATATGTTCATAAACGGAGACTATGGATATTAGCTTGAGACAGACTGATAATTTGAATCTGTTTGAATTTTCTTTTTTTTTACCTTAAGTTTTGTTTTTAAATATTGGATTTACAGATTTTTTTTTTAGCAAGTAAATAACACTTTTTAAAATGTGTAGCAGCAGCCCTAATGGATAGCCCTAAAATAAAGATGAAAAAATGTGCAAACTTTGAGATCACAAGACATTGTGTAACTGTAATAATGATTTTTAGTAATTATAAATGATGAATTTACTGTTAATTAAAAAAAATTTAATATTATTTTGAGACATTTTATCATATTAAAATATATTTGAATTTCTTATTAAATGTATATTATCATTTAATGATAAAAATAATTTTTAATAACATGTTTTTTATTTTATTATTTTTAAACACATCGAATACATAATACATTGAATATATTAATCTATATTAAATATATATTACTTAATTCAATAATTATTAAAGTTTTTATTTGAATACATTTTTAATTACATTAATAAAGCATTTTAGATATTGAAATGTTATATTATTTAATATATTAAAAACACATAATTTATTATTTAAAATTATAGTTTAATAAGGGGAAAGGGGAAGTGGTGCGTGGCCAAGTATGGTGACCCATACTCGGAATTTGTGCTCTGCATTTAACCCATCCAAGTGCACACACAGTAGTGAACATACACCCGGAGCAGTAATAATTATAATATTCTTTTTAACAAATCTTAAAATAAAATTTATATATATATATATATATATATATATATATATATATATATATATATATATATATATATATATATATATATATATATATATATATATATATATATATATATATATATATATATATATATATATATATATATATATCACATATCACTCACCGGCCACTTTATTATTGTTAACACAAATTGCTAATCAGCCAATCACATGGCAGCAACTCAATGCATTTAGGCATCTAGATGTGGTGAAGACTTGAAGTTCAAACCGAGCATCAGAATGGGGAAGAAATGGGATTTAAGTGACTTTGAACGTGGAATGGTTGTTGGTGCCAGACGGGCTGGTCTGAGTATTTCAAAAACTGCTAATCTACTGGGATTTTGGTGTGGGGCACACTTTGGGCCCCTTAGTACCAATTAAGCATTGTTTAAACGCCACAGCCTACCTGAGTATTGTTGCTGGCCATGTCCATCCCTTTATGACTACAGTGTACCCATCTTCTGATGGCTACTTCCAGCAGGATAATGCACCATGTCACAAAGCTCATATCATCTCAGACTGGTTTCTTGAACATGACAATGAGTTCACTTTACTCAAACGGCCTCCACAGTCACCAGATCTCAGTCCAATAGAGCACCTTTGGGATGTGGTGGAATGGGAGATTCGCATCATGGATGTGCAGCCGACAAATCTGCAGCAACTGCGTGATGCTATCATGTCAATATGGACCAAAATCTCTGAGGAATGTTTCCAACACCTTGTTGAATCTATGCCACGAAGAATCAAAGCAGTTCTGAAGGCAAAAGGGGGTCCATCCCGGTACTAGCAAGGTATACATAATAAAGTGGCCAGTGAGTGTATATAGTCTAATGATCATTATTATTGTATTAAAAATCAGTTCTGCCCATTGGGTATCAGTTTGTTTCAGGCGATCACTAACATAAGTGTTGACCAGCTGGGTCATATTAATGTATACAGCCTCATTTTTCACAAACATACCTGCATGCTGAATACTGATTGGATACTGAAACCCGAACACTGATTGGATTCTGAATACTAACTGAGTGCTGAATGCTGATTTTGTTGTTTAGGAGGTTGTAATGTTGCTTCTTCAGTACGATGCTTGCGCTTCTGTCATAAATGGGATGGCCCAGATACCTAAAGACATTACCCAGTGTGCTGAGATTAAAAGCATGTTGGAGGGTAAGGGCATGAAATCGTACCAAATCTGTTTTGGATAAAGTCTGGTGAATGATTACTAAATTATTACCATTCAATTTTTATTTTCTAGCTGCTGAGAGGACTGAAGAGAGGAAACTAGAGGAGCAGCTGCAGGAGGCGGCGCGAGAAGGAGCCATATCTACCCTTACAAGACTGGTAACCTCGCTAACTACTTTGTAGTGGAACTTTGTTGTTCTACTCTGTTACTGAACTACTTTTTTAAACCATAATATCTGATCTTCTTGTTCCTATGTAGCTAAACATGAAGAAACCCCCGGACATAAATTGCACGGACTTGTTGGGCAACACACCGCTGCATTGCGCCGCTTACAGAGGCCAGAAACAGTGTGCCGTCAAACTCCTGCAGCACAAAGCCAACCCCAACATCAAGAACAAAATCGGTAATAAGCTCCACCTTGCTGTAGCCTCATTTTTTTTAAAGCATTCAACACTGTTGTGTTTCTCGCCAGGTCAATATTTTCTCAATTCGCTGTACAACTGTGTGTTGTTTTAGTTTTGTTACTGTTGTAGTTATATTTTTACTATTTTAGTACATCTAGAAATGAATATTACACATTAATAAATAAAAAAAATAGTGCATTATTTATTTATTTTTTAATATTTGAATGACCTGACTTTTTGTGGTCGCCTGAAATATGCTGATGTTAATTTTTGCATTTTGTTTCTCATTTGTTTTCAGATCAGACTGTTTTTGATTTGGCTAAAGATGCAGAAATGAAGCAGATCATTACTGGAAATGTTATGAAAGTAGGTTCATTTATCTGGACATTTCTGATGTCACACATTTATGCAAATATATGTATTTCAAAAAAACCTTGTCCATCATCATATCATATCATAACACTGATATATTGCTCATTTTAAACTTATTTACAGTGATGTGCCTTTTTTGTGAATTTTACAACACTTTGATTTCTGTAGGGCATGACGCGACATGTTAAAATGTTCGAGGGGCCTCTTTGGAAGGTATTTTTATCAAACTCTGTATGTTTTGAAAAATTATAATTTTTTCTTTATTCTGTATTTCAATTTCCTTTTTTATTTTTATTGCAGAGTTCAAGGTTTTTCGGCTGGCGCTCCTACTGGATAGTTCTTCAGGATGGAGGCTTGTCATGGTACCCTAAACAGTGAGTATCTGCCTCTATTCCAAAAATGTGATGCTCTAATTAAAATAAAAGTATAATATATAATAGAATTTGATGATAGCAGAATTGCTGAAATGAAAGACTTATTTAGCAGAATGTACATAAATATTTTAAAACTTCAATTTGAATTGTAATGTTTCATATGTGAAGAAATAAATACTGTAAAATTATAAATTTACTTCTTTTTTAACTCCTCAAGGTCATAATATATAGGAAAATTGCTTAAATACTCATTTTGGAAAATCTGCAGAATTAGTTTTAAACTAATTTTTGTTATGTTTCATTTAATCATTTCTATTCATTTTCATCATTTTTTTTTTTTATTTCAATGTCATAATATATGATAATTTAATCATAGCAAAATTTCTGAAATTAAATTCTTATTTTGGAGTATTTTAAGAAATAAATATTTGAAAACTGTAATTTTTGTTGTAGTGTTCCATCCTTATATTAACTCGTCAAGGTCATAATATGTAATAAAATGTAATGATGGCAAAATTGCTTAAATTAAAAATGTATTTTCTTTGAAAGTTAATATTTCATCCTTTTTTAATATATAATAAAATGTAATTACTGTAAAATTTCTATGTAAAGTTTTATCCTTTTTTAAGCCATCATGGTCATAATATGTAATAAAATTTAATGATAAACAAATTCCTAAGAGACTTATTTTGCAAAATTGGAAGAAAATACATATTTTAAAACTAATTTTTATTGTAGTGCAACTTAAGGTCATAATATATAATACTTTTTAATGGTACCAAACTTATTTAGCAAAATTTGCAGAAATAAATATTTGGAAACTGTCTTTTTTTTTTTTTTTTAGTAACTTTTCACTATTTGTTTTTTTTTTTTAACTCATCAAGGTCAGATGCAGATTCAAACACACACCGGCAAGGTTGCAAACCGCTAACACAAGCGCAGTGCATGGTAAGATTCATTTGATGAAATGAATAGAAATTAATAAGATGCTGTTTCATGTTTTGTGGGATTGTTAACTGGATTTCCCAAACTGCTCTTCTTTCCAACTGACAGATTAAAGCGAGAGATAACAGCTATTTCACGATCAAGTGCTTTGACGACAGCGTTCACCATTTTAAAGTGTCACAGAAGAACAACCCTGAAGCCACCAGAAAAGTGAGATTCCTTTCAGCTCTGTTGTGTAGTCCAGACCGGAGTGTGTTATGTACGTTTGTGTGAATGTGTGTTATTTTTCAGAGGTGGCTGGAGGCCATAGAGGAACATTCAGCCTTCAGCACTCATTACTGCTCACAGGACCCAGACAGCGAGGAAGAGGAAGACAACATTGTGTCTGTACATGAGCTTTCTGACTCCCTTCAGGTGAGAAATGATATCTGCATCTTGATTTGTTGATGAAGTCGTATCTTGACAATCACGTCAGCTGATAAAATGCACATGACCACCCTTTCTTCCCTATGTAGCTGTTAATCATGTGACAAATTTATCTATAAGCAGAAAAAGGTCGTATTATTTACAAAAACAATTACAAAGACGAATACTGGCAGAATTTTTTTTTTAATTAAATTAAAGTTTAAATTATTTGTTTTATTTTGTTGTTTGGATCATGTGACCATGAGATGAAAAGGGTTGTATTGTTTACATAAACGACAACTAAGATGAATACTGGCTGTGAAAACAATTTTTTAAATTCATTTTTAAAGAAAATTTAAGAATTAAAAAGAGAAATACATGCATAAATATTTATAAAACATGGATTAAAATACCAGAAATACATTATGATTTAATTAATATTATTTGCAGAAAATACTGGCACAACTGTCTACATGAAACTTTGTAGAGACAACACGCATGCATTATGTATATATTTAAGAAAAATGTTATGTTTATATATTCAATATATTTTTATATATTTTAAATTATATCAATATAAATATATACATGTAAATATTTGCAGAATATATACTGTGTGTATTGATATATGAACAGTACACACACATTATGTAAACAAACACTTATTTTGGGTGCGATTAATTGTGATTAAACTTCACGATTAATTTGACTTGAATACTAAAATAAAATAAATTAAAATACAATATAATTAAAAGTTAATTATTTTATTTAATGACAAACATTTTATTATAATAAATTAATAAAATAAACTTATGCACCATAAAAATGAACTATAAATAGACAGTGTTATATGTCTCACTCTCAAATATTTCTGCAGTTCAAAGGAAAATGAGTTCTGACTTCCCTTTTCGCTCTAACCACAGGAAGTGGTAAAGCTGACTAACCCTGACCCTTTCTTAAAGTCTTAGCCTTTCTCTTCCACAATATCCTTTTTTATTTCTATGTGTTTTCTTGTTCCTCTTTTGTTTTGCAGCGGGCCGAGGCATGCCATCAGAGACTGGAGACAGAGATGTTGGCCCTCCTGTCCATGGTGAAAGAAGATGGCCTAGCGGAACGTGAGAACTTAAATCACCCGCTGCATCTGATTGGCTAAAACCACATATGCAGATCTGCTAAGCCACAGTGCATTTTTATATTCTTGCAGAATTCCCTGCGACAGTCGTTCAGAAGCTGAAGGAGGTCTGTGAAGCCTCCAATGAAACCTGCTCCTCACTGCACCAGTGTCTGGGGCTTTTTTCCAAACAGGAAGGAGTATGTACCCATTTCAACGCACACATCCATTGCTATGAAGCTACTTGAAGTGGTTAAAAACTGAGCCGTGGCACAGTGGTTAACGCATTTGTAATTGTTTAGCCTCGGTGCTCACTTTAACTACACAGGTTCGAATTCGGCTGCAACATGATCGCTCCTTCTAACAATTTTATGTCCTCATTTCCTATATTTGTCAAATAAAGAAGCTAAAAACCCAAAAATAACTTTTAAAAAATAAAAACGGCAAATAAAATCATAGTTAATGATCACAAATACATGGAAAGTATAAAATATGTCTTTATATAGTGGATTTTAAAGTGTGTCTGTTTTTTTTAGGCACGCAGTTTGAAACTGGTACAGGAAGTGGAGAAGAATAAAATCCTGTCGGAGGCTCTGCAGACGCTGGCGACTGAACATCATGAGCTGGAGCAGTCGGTGGTCAAAGGATCGTCGTCCCGCAGCGTCCTCAGCGAAGACGAGTTCTACGACGCTGTGTCCGGTTCGTATGCTTGAGAGTAACACCGCAAAACATTCAAACACTTCCGTTCAAAAGTTTGGGGTCGGTTTTTGAAATGCACTATTAATTTTATTCAGCAAGGGTCTATTAAATCGATCAAACGTGACAGTAAAGACATCTATAATCTTACAAAGGTTTTGTATTTCAAATAAATCCTTTTGAACTTTCTATTCATCAAACAGTCCTGAAAAAAATGTTGTTTCCACAAAAATATTAAGCAGAGAAACCGTTTTCTACAGTAATAATAAGAAATGTTATTAAATCTGCATATTAGAATGATTTCTGAAGGATCATGTGACACTGAAGACTGGAGTAATGATGCTGAAAATTCCCCAGGAAAAAATTACATTTTAAAATATATTTAAATATAAACCATTTCATTTGAATTGTAATAATATTTCACAATATTACTGATTTTTAAAGTATTTTTGACCAAATAAATGTGAGCTTAAGAGACATCTTTCAAAAATATTATTACTGACCCCAAATTCTTGAACAGTAGTGTACTGTGATCTAACACTTACTTAAATATTTAACACTGTTTTCAACATTTCATCTTTCATAAATCTTTTTTTTTTTTTCTTTTACTGTACATTACGTTGTTGTGATGGCACAATGTATGTATTATTATAAACTTCTAATGATTTTAAGTTAAACTTGTGTATGTTTAAGTTGTGTAAAGTGTACAATATTTTAATATCAGCCATAACATTACAAATAAATATCACGTTTTACTTTACTTTTTTTATTTATGGACTTTGGCCTTTTTAATGTGCAAATGCAGTAGTAGAAAGTGAAAGGGTATAATTTAAACATTAGATATAAGTTAAAATGAATAAAGTTAATGGCTCATTTACTTGTAGCATTTTAATTATAAAATATACAGTACAAATCTCTGTAACGTTTTCAGATGAACATTTTCCCCTATTTTTATTGAATAAAATGGTAGAGTGACAAAAAAATTATTAAGAGGAGATACAGAAAATGTGATCAGAAATCCACATACTTTAGATCATACTTTCAAACCTGTTTCCTGCGAGCACCAAGGCTCAACAATGTCACCTTTAAATTTTAGGAGTTTTCAGTTACACAAGTGATCATTTTAAATTTATCTACATCCTGATTATAATTTTTCGTATAATTTACATGACTAAAAGCCCATGTAAAGCTCATCAGCCATATCAGAGCCTGCAGTGTAATTGCTGTTACAGTAACACGTAAATCTTCAGAAGGAGCTTCATAAGTATGAGGCACCTTTCTTAGGGACGTGTCCGGTCACTTCCGACTGTGCGGTTCCATTAAACGCCACCTGATCCCCTGTTCAGGTTTCCTGCGAGAGCCTGTTGCTGTCGGCCACTCATTGTCCCTCTAAGCCATGTCTGTTTACGCTCTGTTGCCGCAGATTCGGACTCTGAGCCTTCGCTGAGCGCTTGTGAGGCAGCCGGCCATTCGTGCGAAGACGGAGAGGACTTCAAATCTGAGCTCTACTGCAGCATCTCAAGTAATCTCAGCGGCAGGATGTCCCGGGAAGACCGTCGTGGAGAGGAAGAGGATGATGATGAGGTGGCCAGAGTGATCGGAGTGAGGAAGCACAGGTGGGAATACCTAAAACACAAACAATACACTAGCATTCCAACTATTTTTTGCCAGATATTTCTTGCGTAACAACATTGGTTAAATACGTTTTTGAAAATTTGAAAGTTAAAAGTAGTTTGAAATTTCCAATGCATTTTAAATAAAAACAAACTTGTACAAATAAACATGAGTATAAAAATAAATGATGTGTCAGACGTAACATACAGCTCTGTTTGTTTTTCAGTGTCACTTTGTTGTTATTTGTCTAGTTTCTTAGACGCAACTTCTCTGTTTTGTTTTGGTTTGTACCTTGTGGTAAATAATTTAGCGAGCCGAGGCCAGAAGAGGCGCTCATAATGAAACGGTAAAAGATTGATGAGGTAGCCGAGTTTAACGCCGTAATGTGAACTTTTAAGGCTCGGCATGTTGATTGACGAATAGTTGACTGACTTTGCAGCCAATTACAGAGAGTTATTTTTATTTACTGAATAACTGTATTTTATAATGTTGTATTTATAAAATGCAAGTAGGTGTTCATATTATAATTTATTTTTTTTATAATAAAACCTATTTGTGTAAATGCTCAAAATCAGATTACAGTTTCTTACAAGTTCAAGTTCAAGTTCACTTTATTTATATAGCACATTTAAAACAGCCACGAGACTGACAAAAGTGCTTCACAAAAGATACAGCATCGGAAAAGTAATTAAAACAAGCAAACAGATTAAAACAAAGAACCCAAATAAAACAGTACCAGAAAAACTATACTAGGCAGGAATATAAACCTAATAAGCCAATGAAAACAGATGGGTTTTTAACAGAGGCTTAAAAATGGTCAAGCTCGGAGCCATTCGAATTTCCACTGGCAGGTCATTCCAGAGTCGAGGACCAATTACAGAGAAGGCACGGTCACCTCTACGTTTAAGTCTGGAACAAGATTACAAATTATTTACACAATGGCAGTAAATTATTCATAATTTATAGATTTTTCCCTATTTTTTTCCGTGATGCAGGGATTGACAAACGTTTTGTCAATCAAACCCTTAAATTAACACCTAAATTATTTAAGTCATCGTTAATATTTCAATCATTTTCACCAACATATTCACCTAAAATATACCTCATATACCTAAAATGAGTAATCGTGATTACATTACTTTCAACATGATTTTCAACATGTCATTTGTAATCATTAACAGCAGTGTGTGTGTGTATATATATATATATATATATATATATATATATATATATATATATATATATATATATATATATATATATATATATATATATATATATTTATTTGTATTTCATTTTTAATATATTTATTTTATATTTATTTGTATTTCATTTTTAATATATTTATTTTATATTTATAAATATTTTTAAAAATTATATTTTTTGTGTATATACATACATACACACACACACAATAAAAATATATATTTGTACTGTTTGTATATTAATACTATATAAAATGCAAAAAAAGCAATGTCACCACATCTCTTTATTATTACGTTTACATTCAGAAGGTACAGTAGAAAAAGAGCAGGTTTCTGTGTATCTTGAGCACTTTGAAACTGATCGGGACACTGGCCTTGCTTTGCTGAATAAGATATAAAGCTTCCGTTACCTGACTGATAACGCCAGTCTAGACGTGTTCTGTCGGCATGACAACAGCAGAAAAAGTTTCCATGGAAACAACTAACTAGCTTTTTTTTTTTTTTGTGGTTTCTCAATGTAAACAGACAATTTTCAGAAGCTGACAAGGCACAGCTCAGTTACCTTTTAATTATTCCACAGGACAAGTTTACCAGCACCCATGTTCTCCAGAAATGACTTCAGCATCTGGAGCATACTGAGGAAATGCATTGGGATGGTGAGCTTTTTACTATCATGTAACCTCTCGCTTGCAATTTTACTGTCTTTTTCAGTCAAAACACCTAAATTTAGCACCTTGTGTTGATTGATTCCATCTTTCTTCCAGGAGCTGTCTAAGATCACCATGCCTGTTATTTTTAATGAGCCGCTGAGCTTTCTACAAAGACTAACAGAATATATGGAGCACACATACCTCATCCATCAGGCCAATGCTTTAGAGGACTCTATTGAGAGAATGAAGGTAAAAAAAAGTATATGAACATACTGACAAAACCCTTACATGCCAAAAAACTATGAAATATGGCCAATTAATCTGCCGATTCTCCATCACCTTTGGCAAGTTTTCACATTTTCTGACTTTAAATTTGTTGAAATTGGTTAAATAAATTTTTTAAATATTTTGTAAAATTGTGAGTAATTTCTTTTTCATTCATATACTAGTAAATCATTAATTGTTCTATTATTTTATAACATACTATATATTGGTGATCACCTACATTGCCCTGAAATTTGACAAAAACCCATATATATTGATTAATAATTATTACTTATTGTAGTTAAAAATAACTACAATGTCCATTCACCAAAGTTTCCGGTTTTATGAACTTTTTATTAGGCTGTTTGACACATTTTATACAGATATTTATTGGATTGAAGGATTTCAGAATCCTATCAAATGTCTTCTTATAGCTGCCTGGATGAAAACCAGTCTAAGCTGTTAATTTCTAATGTGTATTTTCTAAGTAAACGAATACATGTGTTTTCTATCCAGTGTGTGGCTGCGTTTGCCGTATCAGCCGTGGCGTCTCAGTGGGAAAGGACGGGTAAACCCTTCAACCCCCTGCTAGGAGAAACATATGAGTTAGTCAGGTAAGAGATTCAGACCCTGAAGGCTGAAGGTCTGGAATATATGGCCGTATGGCCAAGGCCCGCCAATGAGGCCGTTAGACCAACATGTCAAACAACCAATCATATTTTGTTTCGTTTAGCGTCACGTTTCGGGGCGTGGAAATGTCGCCACAATAACAACCCGGTGTGTGAAACTCTCGGATGTATTTTGAGGAATCTATGCCGCGAACTTTAAATATTTCACATACTTTTGAAAATCCAGCATTTAGTTGACCCTGATAAGCGTTCGTCGTCACATTTGTAAACACGACGGCTTTCTTCTTTCGTGAGGGGGTTTGGCACCACGGCATCTTTGTTTCCCGGCGGACCAAAAATAAACGCGACACTCGCATCTCCCGGAAATCCTGTTTAATTCAACCAGTCAGATGACGACTTCGACATTCCTGAAGTGTTTCCAAAAAAGTGTGCCATATGCATCAGACGTTTAGCCAACGTTCCGTGGGCGTGACATCTGAGGCTGAGACTATTCAGACCCTAACTGAATGCTAATTTGTTAGCCTTGACGTTAGCATTAAGGTGTGGTCACATTTATTGATGTTTGGTTAATGTTTGTGGGCGAAATCCAGTCATTTCAATAGCAATTCAGCCGATTGTGATTTTCATGTGAGGGATGATAGATTTCCCCAAACAGATTTTGCAACGGATTCAAGTCAGCCATGTGAATTGCACGTTGACTTACAAATGTTTGGTTTGAAAGTGACTTCTATGTGAGCTGTGCTTCATACAGCGCTACACTATTGACAATGGACCTTTTTTGCCTTTAGAATTTTGCTAATGTGACTGCATCTTTTAACCCTCTGGTACTGCTCGTGGCAGATTAGTTTTTTCTTCAATGAGATGAATGTACTATATATTAGTTTAAATGTTTTTTTTTTTTATTTAATATTTTGTATTTTTATTGGATTTTATGGTACAAAATTATATTTATGGATTAGTTGTGATCTATTTATTACCTGTTACCACTTTTTGAGCCATATACCTGAAAATGAAATTTCCAACTTAAAACTGTCATAAATCTTGAATGCTTTGGAGCACAGACTTAGTTTTGGTTGTAAAAAAAAAAAAAAAAAAGTTGAAGTGAAACTAAAAAAATAAATAATAGAAGTTTAATCTAAACAAGTTCCAAATTTGAGGTTGATATCTCAAAAAATGAAGTTTCAGTAGGATTTTGTTTGGGCGCAGTACCAAATGTTTCCACTAGATAACATTCGTTATATTCGTTTCGTCAATTTTGACCATGAACACAAGTGACTACTTTTTTCATTTCTTTTCAAATCATGTCCATGACTTTTTGTATGTTCACACAGCAAATGCCAAAACCTTTACCAAGTTTCATACCATTCAGATAAAGTAATTCTTCTTCTAAAAAAACAACAAAAAAAAACACGTTTTTTTAAACAGCACCAGTGGGTTAATGTTAGCAATTCAAATTTTTTGCTTTTTTTGAATGTTAATTTGTTAGTATTCATGTTTGCATCATCGTTAGCAAATATCACTTTTTTGCCTTTTATGTTAATTTGTTAGCATTTATCAATCTATCAAATGTGAATAGTTACCATGTTTTTCCTCAACCTTCAGGGATGATCTTGGTTTCCGGCTGATTTCAGAACAAGTGAGCCACCATCCTCCCATCAGCGCCATTCATGCCGAGGGTTTGGAGAAGGACTTTGTGTTTCATGGCTCCATCTATCCCAAACTGAAGTTCTGGGGCAAAAGTGTGGAGGCCGAACCTAAGGGCATCATCACTCTAGAACTTCCCAAGTAAGCGTCTACTCTGGGTGTGAAGATGCTTTATTAATATCCACACATTGTTGTCTGTGGTTTCAGTTGTTCCTATCCATTATTCATAAATTTATAATAAATTTTAGTTTGAAAGTCATTGGTGAATCATGACTTATGGAAATGTCAGTACACAGATTTTCTGTTTATTCCCATTGTTTAAGACCCATTGTCTAATGATAAACTCGTTGCAGGCATAATGAGGCATACACATGGATGAACCCAACGTGTTGTGTGCACAACATCATCGTGGGACAGCTGTGGATCGAACAGTATGGCAATGTGGAGGTTATCAACCACAGGTGTCAACGAGACTCTGTAAATGTACTAGTTCTGCTTAAATTTAATAAACTTTACTGATTGCAGCTCTTTTGATTTATATTTGCCAACAGAACTGGTGAAAAATGCTGTCTAAGTTTCAAATCATGTGGCCTTTTTGGGAAAGAATTACATAAGGTCGAAGGCTACATCCTGGACAAGAGGTCAGCGGTTTGAGAGTGATAAATCTTCCTGCCATCTCCACATTGCTGTTTTACATTGATTATTTGTGTATTCAATGCAGCAAAAAGAAAGTGTACAATCTGTACGGGAAATGGACAGAGTGCATGTACATAATCGACCCAGCTACATTTGAAACACACAGGAAGAATGATAAGAAAGCATCAGAAGACAAGAAAAGCAGTAAACAGGTGTTTCTGAAAGTTTTCATACAACATTAGTCTAGATACCCATCAATTATAATGGCACCAGTCCGATAGGTCTAAATGAAAGAGATGCACTGTATGGTTTATAACACTTTGCTTGGTGTTTCTCAGTCATCTCAGACATCAGATTCTGAAGAAACACCTCAACAAGGTGGAGATTCACTGGAGGTGATCCCAGGAAGTCAGTTGCTCTGGAGAATAGCACCTAGACCAGTCAACTCTGCCCAGGTCTGTTCCAGAATATGAGCTCTGGGAAAGCTTGTCCCAGAAAAAATCTGGGTTACAGTGAGTCACCTGCTATGGAAGTGAATGGCGAGTTAAAATTTAAATGATAATCAATTTTATAGCAACAAAACTTGAACAAAATGAGCGTTTACATGCTAATTTTGTTTAAAGCTGCAGTCCGAAATCAATATTTGATCAAGTACATAACCAGCCAGTGTTCAAAACTATTGGTGCCTGATTCTCAACGGTTATCTTATAATAATGTTTTCTAATTTGAGTGGTACGGGTAGGTTTTCGAGCATGGCACTGCGTCATTACGTCACGTCTGTAAATATAAAGAAGTTGTCCCGGCTACTAGGCTATCGCACCTGATCATCCTGTAGGTGACAGATCGTTTATAGCCTTTTCTCACAGCAGCTAGAATAATTAAATGTATCATTTTGATGGTGGATTGTAATCCAGAAAGGATTATGTGTTTATGAAACACATGTGAATGAAATTAAATTATATTCCAGTTTTAAATGTGCTTCTGATTACAGATAGCCTGGGATTACACAAGATTTGTATTTTAAAGAAAACCAGTTTGAAGGGAGCATAGTTTGCTTTTTGGGTTAGAAGAATTTCTTAATATGAAATTCGAATGGCATGACAATTAGATTAGACTGTACAGAAATTGAAATCTTCACGTTAATACACGCTATACTCATAGTCACGCAATGCTGATGTTGTTAACAAAGAATTTGAGAATAAAGTATAACAATAATAATTTACACGGTGTGATGTGATATGAGCTAACCGATCTTTAGATTAAATCACCATTGGTAGCGTGATTTATGGTAATACTTTTTTCCTCAGTTGGTCAGAACAAACGGGGCAGACTTGTTACTTGTTCAGATGGCAATATACGGTGAAAATTCTTATTTAGTCATATATTCCAAGACGTTGGCTAGAATCTGTGATTCCTAAGTATAGTATCCACACCGGTGCGGTGATTGACAGCTACACATTCACCTCAAAACATTAGATTCATCCGCGCTGGAGCCGTGCCGGAGCACAACCCACGCAAGGAAGATAATTCCGCAAGTAGCTGCAATTCCAGGTTTTCAAACAGAGATGGCGATAAAGAGGCAAAACTTACAGACTGCAGCTTTAAAGTTATATCCAATTTTACAACTTTGTCATGACATTACAACTCAAATAGTACAGAGGTTTTATCAGAAGAATTTGTAAACATGAAAATAATCACATTTTAATAGACCTTTTTCACATTTCTGGGTTTCTCAGCAGCTGAATTAGTCATAGTTGGGTAAAATCTGAGAGCAGTGAATTGGAGAGTACCACAAAAATATTTTTTGCATTCCAAGTTACTCAGATAGCAAAATAAAAACTACATGATGGTGTTTTCACGACTTTCAATCAAAGGAAAAAAATTGAGAGAGACCGATATTGGCAGTCAGAAGAGAGAGCGATGTCAAATTTACTGTCCCTCCCATAGATGCTGCGTTAGAAAGACCCTCGCATTAGCATTAACTAGTTTTTTTGTAATTTGATGAAAAGGTGATATAATACAAAGTAGTGTTATAAATGTACACACACAAAAAAAGTCCAAATATAAAAAACTTTAGAGGATTTATGATGCTGATGACCGTTGAACGCGTCATTACAGACTTGTGAAAAGGGTCCCACGACACGTGAGCAGTATAAGTGTTTACAGAATTTAAAAAAATAATAATAATTTGACCGTGACAATGCAGTAACCCTACAAAATGACAGCTTTACAGCTCAAATAATGCTGAAGAATTCATAGAAATGTTAAGATAATTAATTCTATAAATTTGAAATGTAATATTTTTTAAATTAAACATTTACAGTTAATTTTATAAAACTGTATGCTGCAAAAATTGGCTCATTGTAAGTGCATCAACTTTTTAAATTTTCTAATTTTCTGTATTTTGGTTTTATGTGCATATAAAAAGATGTACAACTTCACTACATTCGCAATGCAGCTCAATGAGCTGGACAAAGAGATTGAAGAGGTCATCCCGAAAACGGACAGCAGACTGAGACCAGACATACGAGCCATGGAGAACGGAGACATCGGTATGTGTTTCCATGTACTGCTGGTGCCACTGCTGTTGATGTATTTATGATATTTCTAAGTCTCACTTAATATCCTTAGAACGTATCACAAATAAGCTACATTTAAACATTCAGAGGTTGAATAACTTTGTTTTGAACACCTTAGACCTGGCCAGTGAGGAGAAGAAGAGATTGGAGGAGAAACAGAGGGCGGCACGTAAGAACCGCTCTAAGTCAGATGATGAGTGGAAGACCAGGTGCAGAAATATTTTGTATTTTCACAAGTTCAAAAGTTACTACAGTTATTGTTAATACTCAAAAAGCATAATAAATGAATATGGGATCTCCTTTTCTTTTTTGATGAACATGTTGGAAAATACCAGTAAAATTAACTGTAGTAACTAAGTTAGTTTTTGTGATTAACTGCGTAACAAATTTTATTACGTTTACTAAATTTGGTCATTTATTTATTTATTAGACCATTTTCATCCATAGCATAACAGTTATCTACTTAAGTAACTCATTGATGTTTAACAGCACTCTTAGTCCTGCTTCAGTGGGCACTGTCCTTTGCAGTTAACCTCATTTTCCCCTTCATTTCTTCTGGCATTATCGTCTGTCCTGTGACCTTGCTGCGGTGAGCAGAAACGTCGCCTCGGGCCCCAGGTTTGACGCTTGCTTTGTCTGTCTTTTGCATTCAACTGTTTCACTCCGGAATAGTTATTTAATTGCCTTGAGCGACTGGGATCTGTCCATAGTCTGTAAATATAGCACAAGATGGGTTGTTTGTGGTAGAAAACTTTTGTAACAGTAGTCACCTACATAATGATAGTAAAACACTTGTTTTGTTTAAAGGGGTTCCCCATTATGAGCTTTTAACAACTATTTAAATTCAATCACGTATGATGAAAACAACTAGAGACCTTTTAATACCAGTATTATACCAAATGTATACAGTATGTCTTATCTACAGTTTTTTTTGTCGCATGTAAATGGAACTTCACACCAAAGGAATGAGGGTTTTTTTTATGTCCCCCTTAGACAATCTATTTTTAATGTGGAATAAGATGATGTAAACAGAGCTCTCTGGCCTTCTACTGTGAGAGCAGGGTGAAACTTTACACCTGGTTTAAGTGTTACAGCCAAATGCTCCACCGAATCTATTCAACAAAGAATAAGATGATTCTAATGGGGGTCAACGAAACATTTTTTACGCATGTTTGACTGACCCCAAGCAACTCAACGTGACACAACTAGAACGATCCCTTTTATAATCAATGTTTAACGTGTTTGCCGAACTGAACCTTTTTTTGTTGCCTGAAACAGGTGGTTTCATCAAGGTCCAAATCCACACAACGGCTCTCAGGACTGGCTGTTCTCCAATGGCTACTGGGACCGTGATTATTCTCAAGTACCGGACATCTACTGACCAACAGGAACCTTACATCGATAAATTGTATAATCAAGACTACCCGTAACGTAACTATAAAACTATGCACCCTGGGTTGGTTGGCCAGGTGAACATTTTAAATATCATGATAATATTCTGTTTCAAGAGAGAACTTTTATTTTAAACTCACTGATCTGAATTTAGTTTTACACTGTTTCATATTTTGATGCATATGCAACAAAGGGTTTTGGGAACTACAGATTGATATATCATGAAGATGATAATCACAAGTTGGGCTTGATATAGTAATATCACTGTACTGTAATAGCAATAATGTTTCTGTTTTAGTCTTATGAAAAAGGATTTTTTTTTAAAGATTTGTTAACAGTGGTAGATTTTGGGTGTCCCCCAAGGCTCAAGTCTGAGTCTGTTTCGTTTTCTGTTCATTGGCTTAAAAATGAACTTGGCATTTCTTAAGTCAGAACATTCCCACTGTGTTGAGTGTGGTATAAAACAACTGGTTGTGAAAATGACTGTTACACATGTGGAATCTAAGTTCAGAGTTCATATTCTCCACATACAATACAGTATTAGGACAGTGTGTCTATTTCTGCTGCTCTTTCTGTGATGTTTTTTTTTAGAGAGATGCCTCTGGTGTCACTAATATATTGACTAATGTCTTTTGTTATATTAAAATATAACAATCTTATTTTAATTATGTATTTATGAGTTAATTATTCGTCTATTTTAAAGTATAAAGTTGGTCAAGAACTGATCACTTGATGCAGTCTACTTTTAACCCCATATCAATTTATTTTGTGTGTTACATGTTTTTGTGTGTATATTTTCTAGATTTATCTAACTAAATGCCTACAGATGATGAGCAGAATAATTCTGTGCATAAAAGGCATTAAAGATTGTATTTAGATTTACATCTAAAAATAAAAACCTAAAAAAGAGGTGTATGAACATTTTATGCTATATCAAAAACAATATTTATTTATTTTTATATAAACGTGAACATTATGAATTGTGTAAGATGCCCTCATTTATACCTATAAATATGAGCATTTCAGGCCTTTTTCCTTCATCCATTTTTCCCAAACGGAAGGTTCTAAAGAGATCAATGTGCGCATGCGCTACGACCGTAACGTTAAGATGAATGAGTTACCACACAGAGCCGATCCTCCCTATACGCAAGCTGCATAGGGCCCCGAAACACCAGGGGGCCCCCTTGCTCTCAAAGATGTTTTAATTTTAGTTTTGTTTTTTAATTTGGCCAGCAGTTATGAAAACATGAATTATTATTTATTTTAATGTGGTGCGCTGTCACCCTCTCTATGTAAAAATCAGTCAAATCATGTAACGTGTATATTGTACAGTCTCTTGCTCGAGACTAAAAACAAGTAGTTGAAAGTTGGAAGCGTACCGAGCCACGTACCGTACCGAGCGTACCGAAGAGCTTTCTGTGAGCGCGATTCGAGACGGAGAAAACACGGACAAATTCGTTCACTCATTCGTTCACTCATTCATTCGCTCCCTCTGAGTTTCTGACCATTACTGCCCACTCCCGCAACGTGTGTGTCCCACTCTCGCAAACATTCTACTATCGTATATAATTTTCGCGCTATCAATGTGCGGGGTATTAAAATCAAATTTGAATGAATGCTCACGGTTCACTTTTGATTTTGCGATCACGCACACCCTGTGTAAAGTGAGCAAATCTTACACCGCGTGCATAATTATTAGGCACGTTTATATTCTGATCAGATTTTCTTCCAAGCACATTTTACCAATACCGAACCACATCACTCTTAATAACTACTATTAATTTTGTATTTAATCATTTATAAGTGATATATAATTGTCCGTGAAGGCTGGAAGTGAAAAACTCCTTATATTCAGGTGAGTTATTAGGCAGGTTTTCTTTTACAGATGAATTGAGCCAAAAAAAGAGATTTAAATGATTAAATCCCCATGAAAAAATATTCAAAACTAATGCAATACAGAAATTGTAAAATTGACTTTTAATCAAACTTACTATGAGTTCTGCAAACCATCACAATTTAGTGAACACTCTGAACTCACGAACAAAGTTTAAATGGCAAGTTTCGTTATTTTATTATTGAAACTTCCTAATTCTATTGTCCTCACAAGGTATAAATACCCTGAACATCCAATATTGACACGTTTCACAGTGAAGACATGTTTTGAGCCTCTGGAGTTACTGACAGAGAGACCAGAGGGAATCATTTACAGTAGTGAATAAACGTTACAGCTACGAGCCGAGAAAATAAGAAGGTGCAAGTTTCACAACAATTTCACAATATATACACCAACTCAAATCAATTCAAGTTATTCAGAGGCGACATTATCAAAAGGAGATACCGATGTGCTGTTAAAAGTCTACAAATGATAAGCCTGGGCCAAAAATATTATTACAGAACATCTGGCAGAAAAAAAACAAATACAACATACGGCTCGTCAAAAACAAAGTCCAAAATGAAATGGCCTCCTCTGGCCCGAAGGAAGACCAGTAGGTAGTTGTGCATGGTTTTCACTTCAGAAAATATCTGCTGACCAGCAGAGGACATGAGAACCAAAGTTATGCTGCTGTTCTCGAACGTAATACACAGAATAACAGATGAAATATGTTCTATATCCCCTGCCGTTTTACAAAGGGAATACATGGTTTAGTGTTAAAATGGAACTTTGCAATACATACAATAAAAACAGCCAACATTGAATGCAATGCGTTTAACCTGCAAAAGTGTCTTCAACTAGACTAGTGACAGACCGCTATATCAGACTGATTCAACATCCAATATTTGATCAGTGTGGCTTGCTTAAAAAATAAAAAAGTGGTACTTTGTAGTTATAAAGAACCAAAGAAATACAAATATTCGATTTTATATAATTTCAGTAAACATATAACATTTAAAAAATACAAAAATTCAGAACTTAACCCTTTTTTTCATATTATATGTATGTCATGGCCAAAAATATCGTCACTCTCTGTAAATCTGATCAAAGGATGTGAAAATTAATCTGCATTGTTAATCCTTTTGATCTTTTATTTAAAAAAAAAACAACACACACACAAAAATCTAACCTTTCATTGGATAATAAGAATTTAAAATGGGGGGAAATATCATTATGAAATAAATGTTTTTCTGTAATACACATTGGCCACAATTAATGGCACCCTTTTATTCAATACTTTTCTCCATTTGCCAGTTTAACAGCTCTAAATTTTCTCCTATAATGCCTGATGAGGTTAGAGAACACCTGACAAGAGATCAGAGACCATTCCTTCATCCAGAATCACTCCAGACCCTTCAGATTCCCAGCTCCATGTTGGAGCGTCTTCTCTTCAGTTCACCTCACTCATTTTCTACAGGGTTCAGGTCAGAGGACTGGAATGGCCAGCAGAAGCTTGGTTCTGTGCTCAGTGACCCATTTTTTGAGGTTTGTGTTTGGATTATTGTATGGATGGGAAGATCCAAACATGGCCCATTATAAGATTTCTAGTCACTTGTTGATTTTTTTTATCTGTTGGTATTTGATAGAATCCATCAGGGACGTGCAGGGAGTTCCTCAGAAGCAGGGGCTCAAATGTAAATTAGGGGCAATGTAAAAAAAAAAAAAAAAGATATGTCAAAAGTTTGGATACATTACTATTTTAGTTTTGCAAGAAGTAATTTATGGTCATCAAGCCTGCATTTATTTTATCAAATTAAAATACATTTTATGCAATTCTGATTTATCAATATTGGAAACCTTTAATAAAATTCTTTGATTAATAAAAATTTTAAAAAAGCACAGCATTTATTTAAAATATAACTTTTGTAACAATATACGTGGAAAAGCTTGATGTCAGTTTTTTTTTAAAGTTAGTTTTCATTCAGCAAAGATTTGCTAAATTGATAGAAACAGTGTTCATACAGATTGATATTGTTTGAAAACATATCTATTTTGAATAAATGCTGTTGTTTTTATTTGTTATTTATCAGTGAACCCCAAAGAAGTATCATGGGTTCCAAAAAAAAACCCTAAAAATAAATATATATAAAAAAATAAGCAGCTCAACGGTTTCCAATATTGATAATAAATCAGCATATTAGAATGATTTCTGAGGGATCATGCATTGAAGACAGGAGTAATGATGCTGAAAATATAGCTTTGATCACAGAAATCAACGATATCAAAGTATATTAAAATAGATAAACAATCTTTTAAATTGTAATATTTCACAATATTACAGTTTTTTTCTGTATTTTTGATCAAATAAATGCAGGTTTAATGAGCATAAGACATTTTCGTAATGCTGCATAATTATCAAAAATGGTAATATAATATAAAATCCTTTCATGTCACCATTTCGCCAGCCTACACTTCACATAATAGGCCTGTAGGTGGCACTTGGGCTTCATTACTATGATAGTTTCATCAAACAGTAAAAGGTGCATTATACATAAACGTAAGTGAACTGATTACCATTATTGCGACTTTTGGCGCTGCGCGGTTTTGTGCCGTGCTTTTTCATTTCATTTAGCATCCATTTTCTCAGCGATGTAATTTGATTTATAAAATGAGACAAACCGCAGATCCAGATCGCTCCACAAATAAGCTAGTCTCTGCCATGTAATTTTCAACCAATTTATGAATAAGAACGGAAAATGACCGCACCACTTCACATTATTGTCCAATGAAATTTGAACATGATTGGTTGGTGTATTATACATGACAAATGGGCATTGATGAATTAGCCCATCTAATATTCTAAAATATATAATATGTGGATTTTTAATTAAATCGACTCACTAACTTGATTATTGATAAAGTTTGAAATATTGTTTGGTTTATTTTTTTCTTTCCATCGATCTATTCACTGAAATAACCATATATGGCTTGAGAGCCTTTCCGAACAGACTGTGGAAAATCAGTCGAGCAAAACGCACGCAACCCATAGCAACGCCTCAGATTGACAGATATAAAAATAAACAGGAATTTTCCTACTTTTGAGCGATTAGTTACCCTTTGTGCACATTGTCATGTTAATTATAATTCAAATGCATTTTGTTTTATTGACTACAATATTATTGCTATTTGTCACTTTTGAATAATTTTGAAAAAGGGCAGGGGCTTGAGCCCCCAAAGCCCCCCCCCTTCTGCACGTGCCTGGAATCCATGATGCCATGTGTCTAAACTAAACAAGATGTCCAGGACCTCCAGCAGAAATATAGGCCCACAACATCACAAATACAGCAGTATATTTCATTGTACACATGGGGTACTTTTTATCCCTGTGTTCACCAAACCCATCTTGAGTGTTTGCTGCTAAAAAACTCATTTTTTAGTTTAGAATATACTTCAGAGATATTTTACTCATAAAAATTTCTAGGGGTGCCAATAATTGTGTCCAACGTGTATTTGAGAAAAACATTTTTCATAATGATATTTCCCCCCATTTTAAATTCTTATTATCCAATGAAAGGTTAGACTTTTGTGAATTTTTTTAATAAAAGATCAAAAGGATTACCAATGCAGATTAATTTTCACAGCCTTCTTTGATCATATTTACCAAGGGTGCCGATATTTTTATTTCAAACAATATACTATTAATACCACTGGCATAATAGTATATAATACCACTGGAATTAATAGTTTATAATACAGTATCTATCTATACGCAAAATTGAATAATTTTACTGAAAATTATAAAATAATTTTATAATGAACAAATGATTAAATATTTATTATATGGAATTTTCTTTAAAAATATTAACATTTATTGTTTATTTCAAATATATATTATTCATACAACTGGCTCCAAATTCAAGTGATGTTTTGAATTTTTGCACAATTTATCATTTTATAATTTAAAACACCACTTTAATATTTTTACTGAAAATTAGATGTGAATAATAAAGACATACATATAATAATTAAAAATGTTTATTTTAAAGTGTCCTCGTTACGGTGTAATTAAGTAATGAGTAATATCAATTAACACTTAAAGGCAAGGTTTGGTTTAGGGTTAGTTGCATGTAATTATGCAGAATTTACTGTAATTACAATAGAAAGTAACAAGGATGCTGTAAAATAAAGTGTTACCAAATCATAAATAAATCAGCTTTAGTATAATTTTATGCAAAATGGACTTGAAAATAATTATAATTTAACTGTTTTTGAAATCATACCATTTCGGTCTCATATCGGTCTGCCACTACACCAGACGCAAACAATCTTGATTTGACATACAGGTAGTTATAGGTAAAGTTTGGATACTATTATTTCTTTGAGATAAAGGGTTACACAATATATATTTCAATTTTATGTAGAGTTCTATCCCATGCTAATGTTTAGTATGATCTGGGAAAGGATCTAACCAGTTGGTCTACTCTTGTGTTTCTTCGTGAGAGTTACTTCTGTAGATCAATCTTGAACACACAAACTGGAGTAAATGTGAACGTGAAAATTAGATTAGATTAGATCACTGGGACCAACAGCTACATGAAGAGTGAACCTTTTCAATACCAGGCGGAAAAATATTGGCGAACACGTCCTCTGTCACCTGAAATCCGCTGACTCTCAGTTTCTCCCTCCAGAAAAGCAGGATTACTTCAAATGGCTTTCGTTTGAAAAAGTGCTGGACAGGAGCTCTTCTGAGGTGGGACGGGTGGGTCAGTGAGGGACCACTTCCTTTATGGAGGCGAGGGCGGAATGGATGCGGACGTGCAGCCTGTTCTCGAAGTCGTACCCGGTGTAGTTCTCCTGCAAGCAGAGGTAGTCACCATCTCAAATCAACTACTGATGCATTCAAGATACTAAATCACTGAAGTCTTACCTTGGCCTGAAGCAGCAATGAGCTTCCTTTACTCAGGGTCTTAGGAGGGAAAAAGATGAAATAAATTTAAAGGATAAAAAAAAAAACAAGTATTAAAACAATTTGCTTAAGAAATAATAGTTTTAAAAAAAGTCCAATAAATAGATTTAATAAACACAAATGACCAATATCAGTCTTTTACTATAGTTGGTACTATATTTTATGAAAATATTAAAAATGATATAGTATGTATAAACTAAAAGCTTAAGTCCTAATAACTACGTATAATTTATATTACTTTTTTTATTTTATTTTTTATTCACAAATTAGTCAATTTTAGTGCTGGGTTAATAAAGGTTTTTGTTTATATAATATACAGGTACATCTCAAAAAATTTGATGAATCGTGAAAAAGGTCAATATTTTTTGTCACTCATTTCAGAAAGTGAAACCCATATATTATATAGATTCATTACACATAGAGTGAAATATTTCAAGCCTTTATTTCTTGAAATGTTGATGATTATGGCTTACAGGTAATGAAAACCAAAAATTCAGTGTCTCAGAAAATTAGAATATTACATAAGATCAATAAAAAAGAATGTTTTAAACAGAAATATCAGGCTTCTGAAAAGTATGTTCATTTCTATGCACTCAATACTTGGCTGGGCCTCCTTTTGCATGAATTACTGCATCAATGCGGCGTGGCATGGAGGCAATCAGCCTGTGGCACTGCTCAGGTGTAATGGAAGCCCAGGTTGCTTTGATAGCGGCATTCAGGTCATCTGCATTATTGGGTCTGGTGTCTCTCATCTTCCTCTTGACAATACTCCAGATTCTCTATGGGGTTCAGGTCAGGCGAGTTTGCTGGCCAATCAAGCACAGTAACACCATGGTCATTGAACCAGCTTTTGGTACCTTTGGCAGTGTGGGCAGGTGCCAAGTCCTGCTGGAAAATGAAATCAGCATCTCCATAAAGCGTGTCAGCAGAAGGAAGCATGAAGTGCTCTAAAATGTCCTGGTCGATGGCTGCGTTGACTGTGGACTTCAGAAAACACGGTGGACCAACACCAGCAGATGACATGGCAGCCCAAATCATCACTGACTGTGGAAACTTCACACTGGACTTCAAGCAACATGGATTCTGTGCCTCTCCACTCTTTCTCCAGACTCCAGACATTGATTTCCAAATGAAATGCAAAATTTACTTTCATCTGAAAAGAGGACTTTGGACCACTGAGCACCAGTCCAGTTCTTTTCCTACACAGCCCAGGTAAGATGCTTCTGACGTTGTCTCTGGTTCAGAAGTGGCTTGGTAGCCCTTTTCCTGAAGACGTCTGAGCGTGGTGACTCTTGATGCACTGACTCCAGCTTCAGTCTACTCCTTGTGAAGCTCTCCCAAGTGTTTGAATCAGCTCTGCTTGACAGTATTCTCAAGCTTGCGGTCATCCCTGTTGCTTGTGCACCTTTTCCTACCAAAATTACCCGAAAGATACCCGAAATTTCTACTGTAGGGATGGTCATTAATTGAAACTCAAATGTAAATATTTTAATATTTTGAGATACTGATTTTTTACTTTCATGAGCTGTAAGCTCTAATCATCAAAATTAAAACAAAAAACATTTGAAATGTTTTACTTTACATGCAATGAATCTAAAATATATGAAATGTTCACTTTTTGAAATAAGTTACAAGAAAAAACAACTTTTTCACAATATTAATTTTTTTTAGATGTACCTGTATGTGTGTGTACTGTGTATATTTATTATGTATACAAAGACACATAGTATATATTTTGAAAATAATTACATGTATATTTATATATAATATAAATTAATTGATATTATATATAAATATATTTAATATATAAACAATTTTTTTCTTAAATATATACTGTATGTGTTTAGTATTTATATATACATAATAAATATAAACAGTACACACATATTATGTAAACAAAAACTTTTATTCTGGATGCGATTAATTGTTGCCCAGCACTAATAAATTATTATACTGAATAATAAATAAATAAAGCTACATCTTAAACTCATAAAAATTATAATTTATAAATATTATTTCTGTGTATATACACATAATAAAAAAAAAATTAATTGGTTGAGTTTGTGTGTATTATATGTTTATATTTAAACTAAATTGGAAACTCATATCATATTTATAAATTATAGTTGCATAGTAGTTTATATTTAGTTTATATAAATATTTTTAGTTTATATTTAGATAGTAGTTTATATATAAATATTTTTATTTATGTTTAAATATAAACTAAAACTTAGTTTATATTTAAAACTCAGAACTATAATAAAAAAAATATAATGATTAGAAAATACTAAATAATAACCATTCATATACGCACCACACTATGATAACGATGTGGTGTTGGGTGTTTTTATTATTAGTAGTAGTAAAGTTTGGTAATTCTATATGTTAATCCTTGTGATGGTATTTTCAGAATAAATTGTATAATACACAATTAAAAAGTTTCTAAAAGACTGTTTGAACTGAAGAATTGGGATTAAAATTAAATCTACTGGCAGCTGATGAATGAATAAATATTGAAATATAGTGTCTTCATATTGAGAATAAAGGGATTGTGAATGTGATTTACCTCAGGTTTAGCCAGTAACACGCAGCCCAGCTCATAGCAGGAATAGGGCTGCACATAGCTGTTATTCAGACGGCCGTATTCATCCTGCGCTGCCAGCTGAAACGACTAGAAACCCAATCAGTATTAAACACAGTATGTGAGAGGATAAACAAGATACACAAATCTGAGCCACACCAATCTGAAACATGTTTTTAATGCGTCATATTCTGCATTTTGTAGCATTTGTGCTCTGAAATCAATTTGTAAACTTTACTTAGAAACTGACATATTGTACTGTTACTGTACCTGTAAGACCTCTACAGGTAAATCACCTTAGTTTGCACACATAAGGAGTTACAACAACCTGATGAGATTGAACAAACCTGAACAGCATCTTTAATATTCCCAAGACATTTCTGAATAGCACCAAGCAGCAGGTGTTTGAGGCCCAGGCTCGACTGCTCATCCAGCCCCTGTAGCACTGAATACAGCATCAAGATCAGGGTTATAATGTGGGAAAAGAGGAGCTCAGAGCTGACCGATAGCACACATTTCATCACACCGCTCTTTACCTTGGTTCATAAGCTGGAGTTTGGAGGAAGAGCAGTTTGGAAGAGCTTTCCATAAGTATAGCACCTCCACAACACCCAGAATGCACAGCTCTCGCGTGAGGGAGACTTTCCTCAGCTTCTCTGCCTTTTTATTAAGGAAAAATAAAAATAATAAAATAAACAGGTTTAGAAATGTAATACGTTTACATTATTAAATGTGAAATAATGATTTTTATATTCAAAATTACAATACAAATTTCTCTATAATTTGTAGTTATGTACATATAAAATAATAGGTAATATTCATAAATTATAGTTATTAGAAAAGGTCTCTTTTTTTAACAAAGTGATAATTTATCATTAATATAAAATGATTAATTGTTTTTGAATTATAAAATTATAACTATGTATTACAAATTATAAAAACCTTTTCTATATTAAATTATATACTATACATTTACTATATAATGTGTACATTATGTATATGCATTTATAAATACACACATACAGTATATATTTTGAAAATATTTACATGTATTTATATGTCTATATTTATATTAATTTAATTTATATTATAAATAAATATTATAAACAACATATTTTTCTGAAATATATACATGCATGTGTGTGTATTTATATATATATACATAAATATACACAGCACACATACATATGTAAACAAAAACTTATTTTGGATGCAATTAATCGTGATTAATCGTTTGACATCACGTGTGTGTGATATAGATAGAGATATATATATATATATATATATATTAGTAGGGATGAACGATATATCGGTATCGGCCAATAAATGTTAATTTTTCTGTTATCGTTATCGAACCGCTAAGAAAATTTGGCTGATATATTAAAGCCGATAAATAATGCATTATTTCCTGCAGAGGCACTTCAGATGCGCTCTGTTCGCCATGATGTTTTTAATTGCTTGAAATATTATTGGAATCCCTTCGAACAGGAAAATACAGTGAAGTGCAACATATATATATAAGTTTTTTCATTCAAAATATGTTTTATTCTATTTAATATTGCAATGGATTTAGACATTTTTGTTTTTACATGATTAATATGTGATTTCCAACATAATTTATGATCAATTATAACACCCAAAAATGTCCATTTCCTCATTATTAATCGTTAGTTTCACTTTGTTGTTACTTTTTTGATTACTAAATATTATAAACTTTGTTTTACTTAAATTCAGTGAAAGTCTGTTATCATCAAACCATTTTTTGAAAACCCTCAATTCTATGGAGGTGTGGGGTCACACATATAAAACCAACTTAAATTCAATATATAAGTTACAAAAGAAAGTTATTAGGATTGTTAAAAAGGTTGATTATTATGAACCTACAAATAAATTTTTAATTTACCTGCATTCAAATTTCTCGATTTAGTTGATCTATATACTTTACAGTTAATGTACAAAGTTTATAATAATTTACTTCCAAATTGTGTTCAGAGGTTGTTCAAAATAAGAGAAAGTCAGTATAATATAAGAGGATTGTATATGTTCGAAAAAGTAAGGGTAAGAACTAATGCAAAAAGTAGGTGTTTATCTGTTAAAGGGGTAAATCTATGGAATAAATGTGATAAGGAACTAAAAGTATGTTATTCACTTTGCTTATTTAAGAAAATGTAAAAAAACAAGGTGAAAAATAATTATATGACTCCGTATAAATAAATTATGGTTGTATTGTTTAAAAGTGTTTATTTTTGTTTTGAATTATGTTTGTACATTTTGGAAAATGTTTTTGTTATATTGTACGTTATATAATATTTTGTTATATTGTATATATATTTTGTGTTATTTAACTTGGTGAAAAGGGTCACCCATTCAGTTAATTATGTATAAAGGGAAGGCATAATAAGCAAGGCTTCTGCCTACTCCTTTTTCAGTAACAATGTATTTTATTTATTTTGTGAAAATTTGTTTGTGAGGACCGGAATAAAATTATTGATTGATTGATTGATTGATACTTCTTTTTCAAAATCATTGATATATTAATAATAATAACCACCACCACTTTTATTTTTATATTATTATTTTTCATCAACAATATGGTTTAATTAAAATAATTTCATTTGCGGTGGCTATTCTGTTTAATTTATCCATGGCACATGATTTAATTTTATTTTTTTAACATGTAACATTAAGTAATGTTGTCCAGCGACTTGTTTGCATTAAGCATTGTTTTATTTATTTGTAAGGCTGCTTTGTGTTTGATTTATGTTGAAGTGTTTAATGGCTTTTAATGGTGAGACTTTTTTTGTAATCAGGCTAAAAAATTATATAAAAATTTGGATTTAGATTTACCGGCCAACATATGGTTATTGGCTTTCATTTATAAAGAATTCTCGGTATCGGCCAAAATTTTCATCTCTGTGCATCCCTAATATATCTATATAGTAGCATTTATAAATTATATTTATTAGTTAAACTTATAGAGAAACAAACTCAATACTTCTAAAAAAATATTAACTTTATCATTAATAAAATTATTATATAAAATATAATAATAACATTATTATTACTAATATAATAGATAAATAAAAATGGTATAGAAATCCCATATTTACAATAGCATAAAAAGTAATTATTTGTATATTATAAATTATTATAACTACAAATTTATATGTATAAATTTGAGTTATTATTAGTTTAATTTAAAATTTGAAATCATAACTGCAAAAAATGTATTATTAATAAATTATTAGATAACTCACTCTTTTCAGTGCAAACTGCTCAATCTGATTGTTCTTGCGTTTAAAAAGCTTCTGGACATCTCGGAAAACAGCTTTGGCTCCCTCTAGATCACCAGAAGCCCCCTGACATACTTTGGGTTGAGATGTAAAAGGTTTTAATAAAACGGTTATTTTAAAGAGACGTTAAAAAGAGTTTGAGAGAGAACATAATCTGACCTCCAGTGAGGTAAGCATAGTAACACTGTGACCATCGAGATTCATTCTTCAGCCGCTCAAAAGACCTGTAAGCATCTTCAAAGTTCATCTCTATCATGCTGCACCAGCCTGCAAATCCAGAACAAATGCAACAATCACACATCATACACTCAGTTATTAATTTTGTCGGAAAGAATACGATTACTGCATACGTTTCTCTAATTACCATGCCAAAATTCAATCAAACTGGACAAAATATTTAATAAATGACTGTACTAAAAAGTAAGACAACTACAGATTTGTACCAATTTCATAGAGGCACACATGTTGAATCTCTCTTTGGTCTGAGGCGAACTCCAGAGCATCCTGAAATGACGCCAGCGCACTGTTGATTTGGCACTGAAAAAAATATAAAAATACATTTTATATATATATATATATATATATATATATAAGTAAAAATAAATAGCATAGTTTGCTACATAGCATAAGTTTACTGATTTTTTTATAAGAAATGTATTTTTACGTATATAGTTTTATAAATTGTATTTTTTGTAATTTATATACAAATCATTTGTGTGTGTGTTTGTGTGTGTTTATATAAAATCAAAATATTTAGACATTTATTGAATCAATAATTTGAATTTAAATAAATAGACTAAATTTATAAATGTTATTTATTTATGTTTTAATAATTATTAATAGTCACAAATATAGTAATTTAGTTATAATAAGCACAATTTATAAACTTTACATTATTTACATACATAAATTCATATATTTTTTTATTATATATAAATAGTAAAAATACATAGCATAGTTTGTTACATAGCATAAGTTTACTGATTTTTTTATAAGAAATTTATTTTTACATATATAGTTTTAGAAATAAATTGTATTTTTTGTAATTTATTATATACAAATCATTTGTGTGTGTGTATATATATATATTATATATATATATATATATATATATATATATATATATATATATATGTGTGTGTGTGTGTGTGTGTGTATGTTTATATAAAATCTAAATATTTAGAAATTTATTGGATCAATATGTTGAATTTAAATAAATAGACTAAATTTATAAATGTTATTTATTTATGTTTTAATAATTAGTCACAAATATAGTTTATATAGTAATTTAGTTATAATAAGCACAATTTATAAACATTATATTATTTACATATACATACATAAATTATTCATATATAATTATAATAAATATATAACATATTGCAATAATCATTGTTCTTATGCTATTGTAATATTTGAGTATACAAGAGTTTATTAAAATCTTACACATATATATATATATATATATATATATATATATATATATATATATATATATATATATATTTATATATACACACAGACACACACAAATAATGAATTGTAATAAATAGTTTATATTGTAATTTTTTTATTATAAGTGTTGAATAAAATTTTATTATAATTATTAAATTGTAATATATCATCTATTCTTTTTTTCCTTTCTCATGTTCCTGTGCTCTGATTTAAGTCCTGTATGATATCCAACATGACATTTGTTTTTCTCTAGTGTAATATAAATTACACATTGTAGTCGGTGTATAATTTGTATCGGAGATTATTGATATTAATGATTGGTTTTGAATGCCTTCCATTGCGTCTAACACACTCACTACATGAAGATAGTCATTGTGGTGGTTGCATAGTAATTAAATGTCAGTGAAGCATAAACCGCACTATTATTTCAATGATTTAATCATGCCAGTCGATTATCAAGCACTAAGCATCTGCTCTGGTTTCATAATCTCTGATGTGAAATCCCTACATACCCACCTCTAATCTCTGCACCCGTCCCTTGAAGAAGATGAAGAGAGAGGAGTTTGGGTAAACCATCGCCTTCTTCTGCAGAATGGCTTTGGCCTCCAGGAGCCCGGCAAGCGAGTCAGAGCCGTCCAGAGCAAAGAAGGGCTGCACCACGGTGTGGTACCACAGAAGAGCCAAACTGAGAGAGAAACGAGAGAAAAGAAGGCAAAGAAACATATAATAACACAGTTTGCATGTTTATTAGTTGTGTTTGGTTATTAATTTATTTATTACTTGCTGTGCACAAACTGCTACAGCAGCACCGATTTAACAAAAAAAAAAGCAGCATCTTTTCATCTGAAGAACAAATTGGGTACGTTTTGTCCCGGGCTGGATTAAGTATGCTTAAATTCATCTCTATTATTAGAGCTGCGGCGCAATCTGTCAGCCTCTGGCAAGCAACTGCCGAGAACAATGTGTCCAAAGAGAGCTGAAAGAATGGTTGCGAACTATGTCGTTAAAGAAAAATCTCTGAAATGATCAAAATGGACTAGATATTTATATTTTATGAAGAAAATATGAATGGTATTTGAAAGTACTAAATTTGCCATAATGTTAGAATGCTCTGGGTGGTTGCTAGGCTGTTGCTAAGGTGTTCTGGCGGTTGCTAGGTGGTTGATAAGGTGTTATGTTGCAATAATGCTAGGGATGGTTTCCAGGGTGTTGCTATGTGGTACTACATTGTTCAGCTCTTACTAGAGCGTTCTGGCTGGTTACTAGGCTGTTGATAAGGCGTTATGGATGGTCTCGATGCCAATAAAAGTTGCTATGTGGTAGCTAGATTGTTTGGGTGGTTGCTAAGCTGTTGCTAGGATGCTCTGGTTGGTTGCTAGGCTCTTGTGGATTGTTTCCAGGGAGTTGGTAAGATTGTTTGGCTCTTGCTATAAGTGTTATTTCTGTTCTGTTTTAGTTTCTAGGTTGTTGATATGTTATTATAGATGGTCTCACTGCTAATAATGCTAGGGTGTTGTGGATGGTTGCTAGGTGGTTTCTCCATGATAGACCTCTCCAAATATGGCTCAAATTCAAACTCAAAGTGTTTTTTCCCCCAGCTATTTTAGAAGTCTGACGATCAGGGGATATTCTCATTGCGTTATCGCTCTAAATTACTCGCGAGATGTTTTTCAAGTCACTTGTGTGAATACAATCATCGCATAATGCTCTCCTTCATTTTCTGATACAACTAAAGGTGTCAATAAGCTCTTCACTGATTGGCTTGCACCACAACGCGTCATACGAATTTTCCACTCGAGTTGACATTTTTCAACTTGCACGGAAGACGCGATTGAGGCGTATATTGCTTGTTCGAGGCAATCGCGTCATTCGCATCTATTCACATCTTTGCGTTGACTTTGTATGTAATTTACTCGCGCAAATAATTAAATTAGCTTTTGGTGTGCACACACCATTAGTCTAAACAAGCTTGCAACTGAACAGTTTTGCATATGAAAAATTCCCACTCACCGCGGGATTCGAACCCGCAACCTTGTGATTTAAAAGCCTAAAGCTCTACTAATTGAGCAAGCAGAGCAAAATGCACATTTTCCTATTCTGTGGTAGCATTTGCTTGCATATCCTCACATGACCTTTCCATCTAATGCCCTTTATCTCTAATTGTGACCTTTCAGATGCCATCAATTATGTAACCCCAGTGTGAAACCAGTTAGACATGTGACAGTGTGTGTTCGAACATCAGCAGTGATGGGTTTTCTTCTGACATATCAGCGCTATGACGTATGACATTTCTGCAAATGCTAATAATTTAGCCTAAGCTAATGAGAAATGCATGCCAAATACTGGATTGACGTGCGAGAAACACAAAAAAAAACGTCATCTTACGTGGCGAGCGGCGCCTTCATATCCTTGCTCTCGCTGGCATATGCTAATGAGGCGAGACCTTGGTGACGGTCTCCAGGGAAGCCCAGCAGGTTGACGATCTTGAGCAGGTGTGGAGGCACCATCGAAATACACAAGTGAAAGAGCCCATAGCCGAAGCTGACCGAACCCTTCAGGCGGTCCAGAACCTCTTCCGTCACCCGGACGCCACTCTCGGCTGAGGTGTTGTGGTTGGCCTGATCGGAGGCCAGCGCCCCCTGCTGGTCGGAGGAGCGGCGCCGACAGGCTTCCTGCAGCTGGCTGATGTCACTGTAGCATTTGTTGTACATTTTCCAGGCCTTGCGGAGGATCCAGCCTCCTTTGATGTATGCTGAGGAGCGACAGGTCATAATGATGTTAAATGAAAGAAAATGTTAAAACTAGCATGATTGAGTCTTTTAATATTTTTAATGACAACCTGAAACATTTGAAATAATCCAAACGTGTGTACACTTCAAATAATAAAGTAAAAAATATATTACTATTAATATATAAAATATAGTAACTCTCAAATACAAATATAAAATTAAAGGAATTCTATTATATACAATAAAAATGAAAAGCAAATAAAAACAATTAAATAATTGAATAATTAGGCCTTTTAATATTTTTAGTGACAAGCTAAAAAAAATGAATAATCCAAATTTGTGCAAACTTAAAGTAATTTAAAAAAAAATTAAATTCAAATGTTAAAAAATATAAATTAAAATTACTTTTCAAATAAAAATATAAAATTAAAGAAATTCACATATACAATAAAATAACAAAAATAATTAAATGCATGATTGTGTCTTTCAATATTTTTGGTGGCATGGAATCATTTTAAAAAATCCAAAATTTGTATACACTTTAATAAAAAAATCAATGTAAAAAAAATAATAATTTTATTAATATTAATATTTCAATAAAAATATTAAATTACAAATTCAGTTATACACAAATTTAAAACAAATAAAAACAATAAAAATAACTGCATGATTAATCCTTTTATTATTTTGGTGAGAAGCTGAATAATTTTTAATAATCCAAATTTGTGTATACCTACAGTAATAAAAACGTAAAAATAATCTTAATTTTAATAATTTTATTAATACTAAATGCATTATGCTTATTTTATTATTAATTAATAATTTAAACTACAAATATAAAATTAAAGAATTAAATCATATTAAAAAAGTTAATTAAAATTAATAAGATAAAATACAATAATAATGATAAAATAAAAAATAAAATGAGAAAATCTAAAATTAATAAAAATAAAAATTACACTACTTAATGTTTTGTGGAATATTTTTTTAAAAAGTAAACATGACCTCACACCTGAACTTCTCTCCCCTCTAATATTTAATAATAATAATAATAATATCATAATAATATCAAGTTTGTTTATTCCCCCCAACACAGTGGCATGCAAATGACGCATATAAAGTTTCAAGCTGGTTTGTAAACCATAAACGTGGAATGCACCTGATAGTTCCTGTTTGACGAAGGACAGCACGGCGAGATAAACCTGGCAGTCGGCCACGATGATCTGTCTCTGAAGACGATCCACAATCTCCACTCCTGATCTCGAGTCCATCTGGGGCAAAGATTAAAACCAAGTCGTTGATGTGAAGAATCTGGCACACAGATTCAGTGCGTCCTGCTGCCACACACTCCTACAAACAAACTCACGCTCTTCTTGATTTTGTTGCGGATGGTCTCGATGACGCCGGCGTTGTCGCTCTCGCAAAGCTTTTCAGTAGTTCTCAGGTCATCGCTGGCCATCTGCATTTTTTCCTCCTCGAATGTCATCATGGCATTCTATGATCACACGAATATTAGGGCTGCACGATATTGGAAAAGCCTCACATTGTTTTGACATATATATATATATATATATATATATATATATATATATATATATATAGAAAACCGATATAAACCGATGTAAACTTTTGAACGGGGTCATTTTTATAAATTCAACTATTATTTTCTCTTGTGGACTACATGTAAACATTTTTTATGTGAAATATCTTATTCAGGTCAGTACTACATAAACAATAACATGTATAATCCCTCTTATTTTGGTAAAATAATTAACATTTTGCATATTCTGAAGGGCATGTAAACTTTTGACCTCACAACTGTACCTTTATAGTTACTGAATATACCTGTATATTTACTTCTATTCATTTAGCACATGCTTTAGTAAACCAACAGTTTCACACATGAAAAAATTCCTGTGTAGCACAGGATTCGAACCCACAACCATATGATTAAAAGTCTACAGCTCTACTGACTGAGCTAGCTGAGCAAAACATTCATTTCAACATTCATACTAAAAGTGAACAAACACATATTTAAATGAGCATGTTCCTCAATAGATATCCTTTCCGTAACAGTAAAACCTTCATAAAACATGGCAAAAAATGGTAATATGATTGAAGGAAGTCAGATGCAAAATACGGAACAGACAGAAAACTAAATATTCCCAGCACTAAAGGCACTATGAGCCTTTCATACTCAACAATGGCTATCGTTGTTGCACAATGTAATTATATATCTTCTATATTACACCATATTCTTATAGTATAAGGTGTCTATTATTAGCTAAAGCTAAACCATGGCAACTACACTAGTGCCCAACAATAACCCAGATGCTTCTGAAGGTCTTTTGGTGAAGTAAGCCCTCTATGTTGGAGAAACATTAGTGCTGAATACCATTTCTTATACCACAAATCCCTCCTCTGCTGTCTGAATTCCCGCCGAGGGCCCAAACAACATCATAGTGACATCACAATTCACATCCAGGGGCACCGGGTTTGACATAAGAGGTTGTGACAAGGTCTGTTCCTCAACTTTTGATGAGAAACTCAGGCTGCATTTGGACAGTATTCTGCATGCTGCACAGCTTAAACTGAACACCTCCTACTATTTTTTAAAATAGAATGTGAAACAGTACTTATTACACAAGAATAAACAGTTTGCCTTCTGGGTATTCCATGCATACTAGACACTGACAACATACTGTATGCTGCAGAAATAGTGTGCTATGTGCTGATCCACACATTACTGTTATTACATTAAGGGCATTAAATAAAATACATTTTCACTTCATGGAAAAAAAAATATCCTTTGAATATAAGATCATTTAAAATGAATAAATAAAATGAGTAACAATAAAATAAAACTTCCCTTAAAAATCCTATAAAAAAATAATAATTTAAAATTATCCAATATTTCACTTCAGGGAATAAGTATCCTTTAAAAATGTAGAATAAATCTAAAAATATACATTTTGTAGAATTTTATTTTGCTTTTTTTTCAATTTATTCTGCATTTTTAAAGGATAATTTTCCCTGAAGTGAAATTTTATTTTATTGTTTATTTTATAGGAGAATAGCAAATGTTTTTTAAATTTTATTCTACATTTAAAAAAAAAACAAATGTTGTGAAATTGTATTTCATAGGAGAATATCCATTTTGTAAAAATAATTTTTCCAGAAGTTAAATTTTATTTTTTATTACTTATTTTATTTATTTTATTTGTTTGTTTATTTATTTATAAAATAAAATAACCATAAAATAAAAATTCACTTTAGGGAAATAAATATTCTATTAAATATAATTAAAATGTAGAATGAAAAAAAAAATACTTGCTATTCTTCTATTAAATGAAAAATAAATAAATAAATAAAAATACAACTTTAATATTATAAACAATATTCTATAAAAATGTAGAACAACATTTTAAAAATGGCTATTCTGTAAAAAACACTTGCTATTCTCCTATAAAATAAAATACAAAATAAATATGAAATCAAAATAAAACAATCCCTTGAGAGAAATCACTTACAAAAATGTAGAAAATGATTTGCTATTATAAACATCTCTATTCCGTCTCTTTCTCGCTAGTATTTGACTTCCTGTCGTCTCACTCCTATTAATGGCTGGGATGAAATGAGAGCAGCGCTGCAGGAAACAGGACTGCGGCTGGAGTGCGAACGAGAGCATTTGCTGACTGTGTCACATACAGTAACACAGATAACAGAGATGGACTAGAAATGATGAGCTGATGTCAAACTAATAACACAAGAAAACCACCTTGGGCTACCCAGCTGATGTTACCACTACAGCCATGTGTGTTGTTTTTCCCAGCATGTCTCTGTTAAACAACAGTTTACTTGGTCCAAAAATAAAGTTCTGCCGGGTAGCGGTATAAAAATGAGCTAGGTGGCTTATGTTGTGGGCAAGTACAGACGTAGATTCAAACCCTAAAGGAGTTTTATGAACTGCAAACGCACTTTCAGTTCAACTGCTCCTGTATCAAACATACTGGAAGCACTAACTAAAAACTATTTAACTGAGTTCACTTACCAAGAAACTGACAAAACTGGCGCCGAAGCTCATCAGTGGACTGTGGGTCCTGCGGACAGAACAGGGAATCATGGGATACGGCACTATGACACAAGTTTAGCCTCTGAAAAAGCATAATATTCCAGAAAAAAATGTGTGTACACACATATATATTAAAAATAAAATAAATACAGCTTTGTGAATGATTTATACCTCTGTGCATGCCTGCTCATAAGATTATATTTCGCATTAAACAAGGAATTATCCACAAATAAAGCCAAAGCGCTAAGCTCCTAATAGCATTAAACTTAATATCCATGAATATCTGTAGCCTTAAGAATGTCTTAAGTAGCGGTTTCTTCTGATATATAAATCCTCAGGCTTCATATAGGAATCTGTAACATGTTTCTTCAGTTTAATGCAATATGTCATTTTAATTACTATTAGTCATCTGTAACTCAAGTCAAAATGATACCAAAAAACTAAATTAAGACTTTCCACTGGATTTTCCTCTATTTATCTCTCTAATCACATATAATGCATAATATAATCTCTTAATAGGATGATTATTGTGCACAGTTTGCACCCATGCCTAGGGCTACATGGACCAGGCAAACAGCCATTCATCTATGCACCCATCATTATAATTATTTATGATCTCACGAGAAGAAGTTATATGTTAGTTCATCTGCAAACCAACATTTTGTCCTAAAATAGCAAGCACTCAAGTAATCCTAATTCATTACAAATAAATAAATAAATAAATGTGACCCTGGACCACAAAGCCAGTCTTAAGTCGCATGCGTATATTTGTAGCAATGGCCAACAAGACATTGTGTGGGTCAAAATTATTTTTATTTTATGCTAAAAATCATTAGGATATTAAGTTATATTAATAGTGATATTTAGTAAATTTCCTACAGTAAATATATAAAAACTTCATTTTTGATTAGTAGGCTAATATGCATTGCTAAGAACAACTTTAAATGTGATTTCTCAATATTTTGATTTTTTTGCACCCTCAGATTCCAAATAATTGTATCTCAGCCAAATATTGTCCACTAACAAACCACACATCAATGGAAAGCTTATTTATTCAGCTTTCAGATGATGTATAAATCTCAATTTCAAAAAATTGACCCTTATGACCCTTATAAAATATAAATTTTAATGTACTGAGACACATTCCAAATTATGGCAAAAGAAACAGAAAATAAGTAACGTTAGTAAATAAAGGAAGATTTGACTTTGTTATTGCATGTTATGCAACACACACTTATATTAATTATATCCGAGGAAAACGAGATTACTATATATATTTCAAATTGTATTGAGGCATATAATGGTAATATAGATAGAAATGAATAGAAATAAAAGCAGCAAAGCCAATTTATGCAAACAAAAACCCCATTTTATAATATACATCATTGTAAAATCATAGATACCGGTATCTCCTGAAGAGCTCGTCGCTTTCTTTGAAGCCATTATTGAGCAGCATATTGATGCCTTGAAACGCCAGCTCGGCATCATCTATCTGCTCGGCTTTCTCTTCAACCTGCTGCTGCGGGGAATCAGGGCCTGCCATCCTCTCTGTTTACTCCTTTATGCGACAAAAACTCGTTCTTCTGTAAATAAACCGCAGGAATAAACAACCACCGGCACGGCGTCGTGCAGCGCGAAATAAAATGATCTTTCCCTCACCAACGCACAGCAGACCACTGGAGAAAATCGTCTGGATATAGTTTGATCCCTTCCGTGTCCGATCTGCGGTGCTAAGATGTTTTTAGATCCGCAATCGTCCCCTCCATCAGGCCGCCGTGAGCTATGAAATATCAGCTGGTTGTTTGCATTTTAACAGCGCGTTACAACAGAGAAGAGGCGTTATTGTCCCGTTTCTGCTTGTCTTTCACTCCCCTGAGCTGCTAACTTATAGGTGATAGAGCCGATTCTGCTTTCAGACAGAAGCTTGACAGCTTCCTCTCGAGTGTAACACGCCCTTTGCCTCCATCCAGGAAACTACTACCAACATTAACCCTTGCAGCTTCTCTAGTGGCCTTAGTTGTAGGGATTTGGATTCATCGTGAATCGAATCTTTTGAATCGATTCACAAAAAAAGATTCTGGCATAGCGAACCAATCGATGAACGAATCTTTTTTGTGAATCGATTCAAAAGATTCGAGTACCTTTTGAACGAGTTACTCTCAAGTCACGGAATGAACAAAATAAAAATAAAAAGGGTAATTGTGACTTTTTAATCTCACAGTTCAGTCTTTTTCCCTCAAAATTTTGAGTTTTATATCCCACAATTCTTATGTTTTTCTCACTTTTTTTTTTCCGCAACAAAAAATTAATTAGGCTACGACTTTAATAAAAGTCTTAAAAAAACTGCCATTTCTGTTCAGAATTTGTATAGCATAAATAGTTAAAACATTATATTAGTAAGTGTATGAAAGAAAACAAATGATTCATTAAACAGTTTTGCTTGTTACCATGTTACTTTACTAGCCTACATGAATATTTAAAGAAATTTTGAAAACTTTTTTGAGAGCAATTTTTAGTGATTTTCCACTGTGTGGAACAATAAAAAAACATTTATATTTTTGTCTTTTAATGACTGTATTTATTTTTTTTTCATTTATTTAACCTTTTACCTAAATTCAGCCCAATTTTATTAATCAGAATGATGGTCATGAGGTTTCCAATAAGTACAATAGTTTAATTTTCACTGCATTCATGTGTATAACACGAGACAGAAAGCAAAAGATACAGAAAGAAATGAGGAAGAAAGCTTTCGGCTTGGCCTGAACAAGGAAGTACATGTTAGTCACATATTAGTGCACATGTTATGAATAAATAATGAAAGTGTAGGCAGATGTCTCAGTCTTTATGCCCTGAATTTTTTCTGTGGTGCATCGAACAGCACAGACCAGCTGTGTAAGTACATCTATGAGCCACAAGGAGAAGCACAGACAATGAAATCATTTAAAATATATTTTATTTCCATACACATTTTTACATTTGAGGCTTCCTTAACATTGATTATAATTATTGAGGAAGTGTGCTTTCATTTTGTATATTTGTGCAAGTCTATTTTTAAAGTCACTTTGAAATACAATTACCCAAAACAATCATAATTTGTATTTTGCAAAGTATTTAACTCCAAAATTAGTCTGCTGAGCTGTGCTTGATTTCTGTTTCCATTATTCCGCAGGGCACTCGTTGGTGTTTATGGGGCCGAACATCCTTGTCACGTTATCAAATGTGATAGGATTTTGATTAAGCCACATGTTTCTCAAACACCCCACATAAGATGCCCGCATTTCCACTTCTTCACTTCGATTCTCTGCATTAACAGAGACAGAAATGTAAATTATTATGCCATTTATGCATAAGCATTGAAGCATTTTTGTTACATCAAATCTGGCTTTACCTGAAATCCCACCGATGTAGATTGTTTCATGCGATGGAGGACGGTATACAGACATTTGTCTCACCCGTGAGGACACTTCATCCACTCTTAGCTCGATAGTTTTCCTCCATATGGACACTGAAATGAATGAAACCTCACATTTGCTGTAATAATTATCATTTATAATCTACTTTAATTAGAAAAAAGCAGTAAAATAGTACCTGTCGCATAGTGAAATGCATTACAGAGGGGTCTTGTTGGGGTCAATGTGGTGCCATAGCTGCGCTGTCCATCGTACGTTGTTAACACCACCTAATAAGCATAACCCACACAGATTGCATACTGTATGTGATATTGAACATAATTAACTTCCAGTAACAGGCCTGAAATTAACTTTATGCAAGTATTCTAATGCAAACACGAAGTGTGTGCCATCTCAGTGTTGCCACAAGGGGCGCTAGCATGCATTAGTATAGACTAAGGCGGGTTTAGTGGTGTGCCCAAAGCGTGAATGAAAGGACGATGGCGAATGATTTGCAGATCCTGAGCACCACAGAGTAGACAAACATCTAATCTTGTAAAATGTGTGTTAAGTACTTCCGCTCCATAGTATAAATAAACGTGCGATCGCGAATCTTGAAATTGGAAGTAAAAAGAGAGCGTGCATTCAAAAGCGGTTTCAGTGCCCTGCATATTAATAATGACTCCCTGATGACTGCAATTTAGTATAATTACCCAACAATATAACTGTGAGAGAAAGTGCATTGAAATTTTTTTTCCCTCCCATCTCGTATTTATTCCCTTTAGTGGTTCCGTAGTACATGACATTTCCTTTCCGAACGCGGTATTGTGGCGGATTGCGGGAGAGGAGCTGGGGGGAGGGAATAATAATGATCGTAATCTCTGAAAAAGTAGTCTGGGGTTTCATGATCCTTTATACACCCAAATTCTGTCATTAATTACTCATGTTGTTCCAAACCCGTAAAACCTTTGTTCATCTGCGGAACACAAATTAAGGTATTTTGATGAAATCCAAGAGCTTTCTGACCCTGCATAGACAGCATCGCAACCACAACGTTCAAGGCCCAGAAAGGTAGTAAGAACATCATTAAAACAGTCCATGTGACATCAGTGGTTCAACCATAATTTTATGCGTGTGCATTCCTCTGATTAAAAATAAGGCGCAACGCATGTGTCGTGGTTCTCTTGTGAACACGCGTCAAAAATCGACATGGAAGAGAAGAAATTGTTAAATAAAGGCGTTATTTTTGTTTTCTTTGCACACAAAAAGTATTCTCGTCGCTTCAAAAACTACAGTTGAACCACTGATGGCACATGGACTATATTAACGATGTCCTTAGATTAGATTAGATTAGATTCAACTTTATTGTCATTGCACATGTAAGGTACAGGGCAACGAAATGCAGTTAGCATCTAACCAGAAGTGCAATAAGCAGAGGTACAGGATATACAGTGCCTACAATATGTTACATATGTACAGAAATATACAGATAAGGCAGTACTATGGACATAATTTACAAATTTTAAATACTATAAGCATGATATACAGATGGGTGATATGAACATACTATACAGATGGATTATGCAGTAAATGTATGTACACTAGGAGCAAAAACTATGAACATAATTACAAATGGATATGAATAAGCTATACATTAAGATATATAAACACTAGTGCAATGAACATTGAAAGTGCATAGAAAATAAAAATTTCCAGTACATAGTACTCAGTGTGTAGATGTAGATGGATTTTATTTTTATTTTTTTACCGATTTAGTGATGGGGAGGGGTGGAGAGTAGTGGTGTGTGAGGGGGTATCATTGGGCAGAGTTCAGTAGGGAGACAGCTGTAGGGAAAAAGCTGCTCCTGAGTCTGCTGGTCTTTGTTCAGAGGCTCCTGAAGCGCCTCCCAGAGGGCAGTAAATTAAACCGTCTATGGTCAGGGTGAGAGGAGTCCTTAAGAATGCCTTACCAACCTTCCTGCCTTCCTGGGCCTTGAACGTGGTAGTTGCGTTGCAATCTATGGAGGGTCAGAAAACTCTCGCATTTCATAAAAAATATCTTAATTTGTGATCTGAAGATCAATGAAGGTTTTACCGGTTTGGAACGACATGAGAGTAATTAATGACAGAATTTACATTTTTGGGTGAACTATCCCTTTAATCCACCTAATTTTTTAACGCAGAAGTAAGCTATTTCCTGAGAAGAATAAAGTGAAAAAGCACAAAAGCATGTTTAGTATGCACAACACAATTTTATGCTTGCTAAGCATTAGCATTCTGCATATTTGCATAGCTTGTTTTTGGTCTTATCTTCCTTTCAAATCTCATTTTACCAATAATATAGCCAAAATACAGTGTTTTATCTCAAAGAATGCTAAAAACATTATTAAACCAAACATTATTAAACCATATTTTCATTCACCTTTCCTTTCTTGAGAAACAGAGTGAGTGTCCGTCCACGGTTATCGATTTTGTGGAAGACTAGGCCAGCGAGGTTCCTGGGTCGAAATTCAAAAGCCAGGTTGTACGTAGAACCAAGGATAACGTGCTTTTCTGCCAAACAAAAACATTTAATTCATTTTTTGCATGTATTTTTCTGTCACTAAACACATGTAAAAACATGAAGGGTCAAACCTAAGATCACATGTGTGCCATTTCCAGCAAAATAGGCCCCCTTCTCTGTCCCGCCTTTGAAGCAGGACGTAACACCACGACTGACAGCTGGATCCACAAGGAGAACCTTAGAAACCCTGATGTCTTGAATGCATCCGATTATACTCTTCTGAGGCACTTTTTCCTGAGAAAAAAAGTGTGATGCAACTTTAACAGAACAGAAGACTTGCGGTTAAGCTACATGCTGAAATAGGGAAGTTGCACGTTTGTACTTGTGTCTTGTGCATCTGAAATTTTCCGTGTCCCACATAGACAGGAGACTGCAGATCATGTGTGAATCCTTTCAACAGATGTCCACCGGGTGTTTGAATACCATCCACCACTAGATGAAAGTTGTGTTGCTTCATGCTGGACTTGATCTGCACGCACAACATAAATTCAAACTTGGGATTTTGGAAACACAGTTACGGAAACACAACATTTTAGCATTTTGCCACATACATTGTGCCAGTCACCATCATTTATCTTCTGAGAGGAGATTGCTTCGTCTGCCCCAACAGAGAGTTTGACTTTTCCTTTATCCAAATATAAGATCACAAGAGGAACAGCATATTTCCCTGAGATATAGAGTAAAAGTCCTTCAGATGATTTGGTACGTACGTCTAAGGAAAAATGGAGCCTGTAGAACAAGGAAGATCTTGTAAATGTGCTACAAAATGGAGTATTAATATGTAATTAACACCCTTTACCTGTTATTGAGCTTCTCTGGATCTATTTTAAACTGCATTTGGCTGTTTGAACCAAGATGATAGGTGTTTTTGATGGACTTTGGGTTTCTACAGCCTTGTTTGGATCTTCCCTTTTAAAAACAGCAAAACATAAGAGTATAACAAATGACATTTTAATTTTTTTTTATTTTAGTACAAAATTATCAATGAATCATGATTTGTTCATAAATATGTTTGTAGGCAGATTTCACATACGCTTAGTGTATGTCTTCTATGGCAACATTTAGCAAAGAATTTTAGCAAGAAATGTCAACATATTAAAGGGATAGTACACCCAAAAATAAAAAAATTCTGTCATTAATTACTCACCCTCATGTCGTTCCAAACCCGTAAGACCTTCGTTCATCTTCAGAACACAAATTAAGGTATTTTTGATTAAATCCGAGAACTTTCTGACCCTGCATAGACAGCAAGGCCAAGTCATCCTCTCTGTCGAAATCTATCTGGTTACGAAGGGAATTGTTGAAAAGTCATTATTTTAGTTTTCTTTGCGCACAAAAAGTATTCTCGTAGCTGCATGAAATTACGGATGAACATGGACTATTTTAACGATGTCCTTACTAACTTTCTGGGCCTTGACCGTGGTAGTTGTATTGCTGTCAATGGAGGGTCAGAAAGCTCTCAGATTTCATCAAAAATATCTTATTTTGTGTTTCGAAGATGAACGAAGGTCTTAAGGGTTTGGAATGACATGAGGGTGAGTAATTAATTACAGAAATGTCATTTTTGGGTGAACCATTTAATTATTAACACTTAAAATGTGTATTTGTTTCATAAACACAATGTTTAAAGGTGCACTATATTTTTCTCTTAACGTTTCACTGACAGTCTCGGACACAATTCTGACACCTAGTGGTGTGGAGGCAGTTTTACGCAAGAACAAACTTTTTCAGTTGCCAACGGCATTGTAAAAATACTCTATTCATAGGCAAGTCTACCATAACTTATTTTGCAACTGAAAGTGTTCAATAATAGGGGGTGCTACAATAAAATGAGTATAGTTCAGCTAGTCATGTGATTTCAACATGGCAGCCACCATAAGATGTTCCTGCTTTATGTAGGGGAAAAAACACTTTTTAGTGTAGCTATAAAAGCAGATTTACAGTAAATGTACTAGTGAAACCTCCATCAAAAATTTACATTTGCCTCACATCTCCCATTTTGAGTGCTTTTCTCATTAAAGTGGATCATCTCCTTTCCTGATAATGTAACTAATCATTTGTTTAGTGCATCCAAACAGCACCTTTTTAATACAGAGTTTGATCATGTGAAATACCGAGTTGATGTTGGATGCAAATCCAGCATGTCTCGCACGCTTCTTAATAGCGTCCAGACGGGGGCGTTCTGCTTTACAAAATCCCAGAGATACATTTCCAGTCTGATTGAATCTGCTTAAGTCAGCCGGAATGTAGTCGGTCTGTAGACTGAATCATAAGGCTATTATGAGTGGCTTATTCCTGTTATAAGTTATGATAATACTGTAACAACTGGCTGTTGTTCTGTAGAACGTGGGGCTAGCCGGAGCTAGGTTTGGCCGCTCCACTATTACTGACTAATTACTAGCAGGAAATGCGAGCACTCGTGTCCCATACACCGCACGACTTTGAGTGTCTCTGTCGTCAAAAGCAGTGGCAAAACAAACCAGCAGGAGGCAGTAATGTCTTCATTACACATTTATTCTGAACACATAATTAGAACTTTTACAAGCAAGCCCATATTGCCAAGTCCCTCCCCTACACATCTCTCTCTGTGACGGTAACAGCACACTCTTTACATAACAGGGCAGTAAATGAACCAAACCCACCCGAACTGACTTGAACATAAACACACATAACATTGCTGACGCAAAAACCCAACCATCTTACTTAAATAACGCATAAATCAACTCTAAACAAATACCCATAATGCACCTGGCTGCTAGCGCTGATTGCCAGGTCATTACATAACCCCCTCCACAAGAGGGTTAGTGTCCCCACAACCCTAATCTCCCACAACAAAATCCAGCAAATGTCCTGGCCGGCGTCGAACACGCTTCGGCCTCCCTGATGTTCCACTCCCAGCGCCAGGCTCAGTCTGGAGTCCGTCATTGTCCATCTCGGCACTGGGAGTGGATGGTGGGGAGCCGCCCAGGCTTCCACCAGTCTCTTGCTCTGGGGCCAGTGGGTGGTACGGTGCCAACCGGTCCTTATGAAGCACCACCCGTCTACCCCGTCCAGGCATTCGGACCCGGAAGACCACCTCTGAAATTTGGTCCAGAATCTCCCCAGGTCCCTGCCAATGATGAGTCAGTTTGGGTGACAGCCCCCGCTTCCTTTGGGGGCAGAACACCCACACTCTGTCCCCTGGCCCAAGGGTAGGCCCGTGGGCACGGGCGTCATACGCCCGCTTCTGGCGGGCTCCAGCGTCCTCTAGAGCCTCCCTGGCCAGTTGATGAACGGTGCTCAGACGCTCCTTCAATCGCCTGAAATAGTCCAGTTCTGGCCCACCGGCAATCTCTGGCTCGGGGGGCGACCCGAACACCAAGTCCACCGGCGTGCGGAGCTCCCTGCCAAACATCAGCGCCGCCGGTGTGCACTGACTCGACTCCTGCACTGCTGTCCTATACGCCCACAGGACCAGGGGCAGATGCTGGTCCCAGTCTCTCTGATGCTGACTGGTCAAAATGGCAAGTTGGGTCGCCAGTGTGCGGTTGAACCGCTCAACCAGTCCATCGCTTTGCGGATGGAGGGGAGTGGTTCTTGTCTTCTTCACCCCCAACCGCTGGCACACCTCACTGAACAATCGGCTCTCAAAGTTCCGCCCCTGGTCACTATGAAGTTCGTCCGGCACCCCGAACCGGGCGAACATCTCATCCACTAGTCGCTGCGCCGATGTGTAAGCACTCTGATCCGGCACCGCATACGCCTCTGGCCACTTTGTAAAGTAGTCCATGGCGACCAGGACAAAGCGGTTGCCGGCCTCTGTGATGGGGAACGGACCCAAGATGTCCACCCCGATCCTCTCCATGGGCGCCCCGACTAGGTACTGCTGCAACGGCGCATGAGAGCGTCGGCTGGGTCCTTTCTGTGCTGTGCAGACATCGCAGCAGTGAACGTGCAGCTCTGCATCCTGCCGACACCCCGGCCAGTAGAATCGCTGCCGCAGCCGCCGCACTGTCTTAGAGTTCCCGAAATGGCCGGCTCCAGCTGCCCCATGAACCCAACGGAGGACCAACGGCCGCAGAGTGTGGGGAACCAGGAGTTGCAGACGGTCGATTCCCCGCCCAGGTGCCTGCCACCGCCTGTAGATCACACCATCGTGGAGCTCCAGGCTGCCCCACTGAGAATGAAGCGACTTGATCTCGGGACCCTGGGAGGACACGGCTGGCCAGTCTGGACGTGTTCGGGCCTCCAGCCAACCCCTCACCTTTACCAGCACTCGGTCATTCGCCTGCTGTTGCCTCAGCTGCTCGGTGGTGAACGGTTCCCCATCTCCACCACTGTCACCCGGCCCTACTGCCGCCGACGATGGCCCCAGACCTCTTTCTTCCTGACGACCACAGTATCGACACTCATCAGCGAGGCATGGGCGTCTGGAGAGGGCGTCAGCATTGGCATGCTGTCGCCCTGGTCGGTGCTGAACCTCAAAGTCATACTCTTGGAGGATCTCCAGCCACCTTGCCACCTGACCCTCTGGCTGGCGGAAGTTCAGCATCCAGGTGAGGCTAGCGTGGTCGGTCCTCAGTGTGAACCTGGTGCCCAGGAGGTAGGGCCTGAAATGACGGACTGCCAGGATCACCGCTAGCAACTCCCGCCGGGTGACACAGTAATTTCTTTCTGGGCGACTGAGGCTGCAGCTATAGTAGGCCACCACTTGCTCCCCAGACTCCCCCCTCTGGCTGAGTACAGCCCCGACCCCCACGTTACTAGCGTCAGTGTCCACAAGGAAAGGTTTGTTGGGATCAGGGTAGGCCAGGACAGGAGCGTCGATGAGAGCGGCTTTTAGCTGCCTGAAAGCTGCCGCACAGTCCTCAGACCACCCAAACCGCCGGCCCTTGTTTGTCAGCTGATGTAAGGGGCTGGCGATGGTTGCAAAGTCTCTGACGAACCTCCTATAATAGGAGGCCAGGCCCAGGAAGCTCCGTAGCTCAGAGATGTTGGTTGGTGGGGGCCAATCCCTCACCGCAGCCACCTTTGTTGGGTCGGTGGCCACCCCGCTCTCGCTAACCACGTGCCCCAGGAACTGCGTCTGGCGGGTGAGCAGGTTACACTTGGCCGGGTTCAACCGCAACCCGGCACTACGGATGGCTGTCAGGACCTCCCATAAGTTGTGGACAGCCTGGTCAAAGTCTCTGGCATGGACCAACAGATCGTCCAAGTAGACCACACAGCGAGTGCGGGGAATGTCTTTAAGGACACGCTCCATCAGCCTTTCAAAAGTGGCTGGGGCGTTACACAGTCCAAAGGGCATCACCCTAAACTGCCACAGTCCTTGCCCTATGGTAAACGCAGTTTTGGGCCGGGCCTCTGACGCCAGCTCTACTTGCCAATACCCGCTGCGCAAGTCCAAAGAGCTGAACCAACAGGATCCAGCAACATAATCCAATGCATCATCAATGCGCGGCAGCGGGTATGAGTCCTTGCGGGTGACCGCATTCAGTCGTCGAAAGTCCACGCAGGGGCGCCACCCCCCCGTTTTCTTCCGCACCATGACCATGGGTGCGGCCCAGGGACTGTCCGAGGGCTCAATAATGCTGTTAGCTGCCATATCTCGGATCATTTCTTCGGCAGCCTGGCGCTTAGCGAGAGGCAGTCGGTGGGGGCGCAAGCGAATGGGGGCCGCGGGGCCAGTGTCAATGTGATGCTGCACCAGAGCTGTCCTGGTACAGTCCTCCTCTCGGGCTGCAAAAATGTCCACAAATTCTCTCAATAGGTGTTGCAGCTGCTCCTGCTGCGACGTGCTTAGATGCTCACCGCTTCGCCGCCCCAACTCCTCAACAGCAACAACAGTCTCAGGTGATGGGGGGGCGGATGGAGTGTGTGGTGATAACGGCTGGGGTGTGCTGGTCTGAGCTACAATGCTCCCCCAGGGCTCCCCCTGAGTCTCTGCAGCTCTTGTGCGGCGGCTGGGGGCTGGAGCCGGCGAGCACTGATGTCTGGACGGCGGCTGTGGGGCGGCAGCCTCTCCATGGCGGCTCCGGCCCAACCGGAGCGGCACGGTCTCGTTACCGAGGCAGAGGGCAGCCCCTGGCACGTCGACACGTGCTCCCCAGTGGGCCAACAAGTCCAGGCCAACAATGCACTCATCTCTGATGTCGGCAAGCCAGAACTCGTGGCGCGTCTGGCTCGTCCCCACCACCACAGACAACAGCTTCTTCCCAGGCATTACTGTCCTTTCACCCGTGACGGTGAGTAGTTCGGTATTGGTGGGGGTCCAGTCCTCTGGAAGGGGACCGGCCGTTCCTGACAACAGTCCTTTTCGTAGCAAGCAAATGGTGGACCCCGTATCCACCAGGGCGCTGCAGGGCTGCCCGTCAACCACACAGTCCAGGTACAGTCCTCTGGTAATCCCGCAGCGCCCCACAGTAGGGCAGTCATTGTGGAGGGGTGTCATAGAACGGGGTGAGGGTCCCCTCACTGCCTCACTCCAAGGTCGTTTCCCGGGGGTGACATTGCCCGGGGCCGGGGGCTCGGGGCAGGGCAGTCCCTGGCGAAGTGCCCCGGTTCTCCGCAGCGGAAGCAGCGGTCTAGTCTGGACCTCCGTCGGGGGGTCACCGCTGGTTGGACCCAGCTGACCTCCTCCTCAGACTGGACCCCTTCCACCTCTCGTTCGGCTGCTCTCGTTAGCTGGCGTTGGAGCGGAGCTTGACTTGTCATCGGCCCAGCCTGTAGCACCTCCTCGGCTCGCTCAGCCTCTCTCAGCGCCTCACTCAGATCTCGGGGTGACAACAGGCGGACATGCTGGCGGAGCCGCTCAGGTGTAAGGCCCCGCAGGAAAGCGTGGAGGCTCAGCTCTTCCCTCGCTGTGGCCGGAAAGGTAGGGTAGCCCCTCCGGGCATAGACCCGGATGTCAGCGGCGAATGTGCCCACACTCTCTCCTTCACGTCGACGTCGGTTTGTCAGCTCCTCCCTGCTCTGCTCTGCGGAGGTTCTCTGCCCGAAGCGGCGGTTGAGAGCAGCGGTGAGGGCCTGGAGATCACGCCGCTCTTCAGGGGACAGATCGATGAGGACCTGAAGCGCGGGACCCTCCAAGGCGAGGGCTAAGTGAGTCGCTGTCTCCTCGCGGCTCCATCCATCGTGGAGAGCAGCCAGGTCGACCTGTGCCAGGTAAGGCTCCAGGGGTGTCAACCCGCTGTATCGTGGCAGCTTGGCAGGTGATCGTATGAGGATGCCTGGGCGGCCATTGATTTGTAGTGTCGGTGTGACGGCCGGTGGTTCGTTCCGCCCCTGACCAGGAGCGCGGTACATTGTCCGGGGAACACTGGCGCCGTCAGGTTGGTGCGGAGCCCTGCTCCTCCGCGTCGTCTCACTTGTCAGGCGCTCTAACATGATGCTGTTGTCTCGGATGGCACGCTCTAATTCGCCTATACTTTGCTCCATATTGGCGTCTTCTAAACAGCCCAAATCCCACTTCTGACACCACTGTAACAACTGGCTGTTGTTCTGTAGAACGTGGGGCTAGCCGGAGCTAGGTTTGGCCGCTCCACTATTACTGACTAATTACTAGCAGGAAATGCGAGCACTCGTGTCCCATACACCGCACGACTTTGAGTGTCTCTGTCGTCAAAAGCAGTGGCAAAACAAACCAGCAGGAGGCAGTAATGTCTTCATTACACATTTATTCTGAACACATAATTAGAACTTTTACAAGCAAGCCCATATTGCCAAGTCCCTCCCCTACACATCTCTCTCTGTGACGGTAACAGCACACTCTTTACATAACAGGGCAGTAAATGAACCAAACCCACCCGAACTGACTTGAACATAAACACACATAACATTGCTGACGCAAAAACCCAACCATCTTACTTAAATAACGCATAAATCAACTCTAAACAAATACCCATAATGCACCTGGCTGCTAGCGCTGATTGCCAGGTCATTACAATACAATAAAGCAAAGCATAACATCAAACCTCCGTATATACAGGTTCCTTAAACAGCCTTCAAATAAACCATCCCCTAAAATCACATTTTCCCCAAATTCAGTGAATGTGGATGATGATGGTGGATCTCCAATATCTGTGTTGTCAACGTTTAGCTGCATCCTGATGGGAAAAGTTCAGCATGAAGTGTTAAAAAGCATCTTTTGGAAGTAAGTTATTTTCATATAATATCATCTTACCCCGCTCCACTTCTGTAGGCTGTTATGTAGTGCCATTTTCCAGTTTCGCATTTGTTTGTGGATGTTAATTTGTCCTTATTGTCACTCATTTCAACATAGCCGTCATTCAAAGACAGCAAAAACTCATTATTCTGAAAACCAAAGGAAAAGGACTCCTAATTTTTTCTTGAAATTAAATATCTAAATATCAAAATATATTAATATATAATTATTAAATAAATATATAACATAAGTAAAATTAAACAAACATATCACTATTATAACAGAGGTTCGAATTAGAAGCATTAAAAACAATATTGCCAACTCCGAACGCTTTCTATGGGAAAAATCGTTCTTGATCAACTAACCATTCCACCAGTCAGTATTAAGGATGAAACATTCTCCTGGGATATCTTAAATCCGAGTGAAACCACTGTCCCTGAGTCTGTATCATTAACAGGAGGTGATAGAGAGAGAGAACTCCCAAATTTAAAAGTAGCCTCTCGGGAACCCTGAAGACAAGCAACCAGAAACAGTTCAGATTAATTTTCTCCTGATACACAAACATTGTCAAGTAATCCACCGAAACTGTTTTACCAGTAAAGCATCTGGACAACCTCGGACGATTCCAACTTCCTCTGTAAAAGAAGCAGTGACATCTACATGGATGCTATTGACGCATCCTCTAAGTGGCGGAAGAACAATATTATATCTGGAGGCAGAAAAATATAATATTTGGTTGGGTGAATATTATGAAAACATGTACAGGTCACTTTTTCCTGGTATTTACTCTGTCCTTAACCATAATCATGCAAAGCTGAAGAAGTGCACCAATAAACAAACATAAAAGAGAATAAAAGTACTTTTCCCGGACTGCTGCTGGAACACCCCCGATGTAGGCCTCCTCAAAGAGCCCTTTGACGTTTCCAAAAAAAATGTTGATGTTTTCTGCAACAGTTATTGTTGCTTGTCTATTATCATTCAGAATCATTTTGATATGGATGAAGTTTGTCTAGGAAGAAATGGGATATAATGTAATTGACATAGGAATATAATAAGCAATAATAATATATTAAAAAAATTAAGGAAATAGTTACTTACTTGGGGAAATACTTTTACTTTTGACTTTTCTAAAATATTTGTGTTATTGTTTTTTCCTTGCAAAACAATATAGCCTCCTTCAAATGTAACTAAGAAGTACAAGGTCTGTAAAAAAATTAAGCATCAAGAAATTATTTTGCCATTTTTAATATCTGAATTGAAATGCTAGATTTTGGTGTATGATGTGTTAAACTTGGTAATGTAAATCAAATCTTTCGTAATTTTTTTACCTCGTTTCCCACATAAAAAAGCACTGCATCCATTTGATGACTCTTAACCAAGAACTTAATAAGAGAGCTCCAATGTGATACAGCAACCTTTCCGTAACCAGTGCCGTCGAAATAATCCCCCAACATGTGGACATTTCCCCTAGGGATGGAATATAGGAACAATGACTCTAAACTTTGAAGTAGAGATCAAGACGTCATCTGTAAGAAAAACAATGTCTGATGGCTTACGATAACATTGTCAAGTACCTTTGACACATGTCAGTTTTTCTGATGTTGATGGCACGCCGAAAGTTGTACAAGCCAAGGATACGATCATTTAATGTAGAAAACTCAATACAACCCTTGTATCCTGGGTACCGAAGCTCTTCAGGTGGCTAGAGGGCCAAATTCAGAATATATAGAGAGAGTGAAAAAATGTTTTTTAATCTTAAAGGGATAGTTTGACAAAAAAAAAAGATAACTGTGAAGAAAGTATAGTCGAAAAAGATGTTGGCTTTGTTTTTAAACTCTTTTGTTGACTTATTTACCTTAAAATCTTCTGGGTATCCACCCACATATAAGACAACCTCATTGGGATCCAGATCAAGCAATCCATTCATGTCGCTAGGCTTATTAATCATGGGCGGCAGTACTTTGGGTTCAGCTGAAGTGAAAGTCTCTGTGTATATGACCTGCGCATCTTGATAAACTCTGATTTGGGAATTAAAAAAGGCACAAATGGTTTTCAGAAATGCAAATGTATGTAATCTGTGGAGATCTACATTGACAAATGGAGCTTACCTGCGGAAATCCACCCTATCCATAAAAGCTTTGTTACTGTTGGACATGGTGATTTCGCTGGTCTTTATCTCATGAAAACGGCCACCCAATTTGTAGACACAAAACAGGACACCATTCTTCATAACCAGGCCAATGAAATCTCTGACTGTCTGTTGATTATGAGAACTACAAGTAAAACAATGCACTACATATACATTGATGCATCCCTAATAAATTAAGTAATCAGAGTACTCCTCACATGCTTATTTCCAAGATAAAAAACAAACTGGTTGTCTTCATCCAGTTGGCGTCTACGTCTTCCATCGCCTCTAGGTTTTGGTTGGTGCAGAGTAAGATTGAGAGCAGTAAAGGTTCGGAAGTCTTCAAGGTCTTTAGGAGATCGAAGTTCAATGTGAGCCTCGCCAGAAAACAAGATCGGCCCCCTGATCTAGAAACATAACAGAAAAGCAAGGAGATAAACATCTGGAGGCTGCTGGAGAAACATCTCCTCTGCTTTCCCGAGAACTCACCCTGTTGGCCGCATCTCTGGTCTGTTCGATCAAGTCTTTGATTTTCTGGATGCTGTTGGAGATGATGGCTGAACTAGGCATGCTTTGGTTCTCCACTTCGTTTAGTTTGTCAATCAGTGAAGGGAAAGACTGATCCAGTTCTGTCACTGTAAAGGATTACGAAGATTGAGCATTCAGTGATGTTCCTCAGAGTTAAAGAAACCAGGACAGAAGCTTATACGCTCATACTTTGTTTGACAGATATCTTTCAATAACGTGCATTATATCAACTCAAGGTCTCTGGAAAGAAGAACTGAGGAGACTGACATGTTTTGTTGACACCATCAAGTAAGTCGTTCAGGTTTGAATCTTGAGAGGAAATCTTGATTTTGGTAAGTTCTTCACTGATGTTTTGCATTCTGGTTATTGCATAGCCTGCTGTGGCGTTCACATCTGCAGCACCTTCCTTGGCTTGGTTGATGAGAACACGAATATCATCTAAAAAATCAAACCACCCAAGTGTTCATCTGACAAGACCATGATGATATTTATTGTGGAAAAATGTTTGACCGAAATGAGCTTCTCACCCTTTTTGATGTTGTTCATCCTCTCCAACACATCTTGCAAGACTTGCTTCAGCTTGTTCTGTTTGTCTTTGGCCTGATGGATCAGGTTCTTGTAAGTTTCACATTTTTGCGTGACATCTGTAGATGACAGACTTGTTACTAAACAGCACAACGTGCCTGTGAAAAACCAATGAATTCATATGATTTTCAAGTTGATTTTGTTTGGTTCCAGGCTAAAACTTGGAAACGAGTTAGCATTTGAACACTTCAGGTTCCATTGTCCTGAAGTCAGTAAAGTCATATACTCACTAGTCTGCATTTACAGCCTCATTGTGATTGCGTTCTTCCAAACTATTCTAACCTTTTATAAATAAACACTGAAAGAGTTGTCAAAAGATAAATGGTGGTGACGTTGAAGTCCTGCGACTGCGTTCTATTGCTCTGGATGCTATTTTACAGTTTGCTGCAGTTGCATTAAATGTGACAATGGCAACCTTCTAGCTGTATCTCTGCTTCCTTGGCATTCACCAGCAGAGTATTCGCAAAGTTTTTCAACTCATTGGCTTTATTTTGTAGATCTTGTCCTCGCACATCCTGGGACATGAAATTCAAAGAAACAGAGTAAGTTTGATTTAGGAAGAAAAACTAGATTTTTAATAATTTATTAAAACTTTAAAATGTAATTAAAAAAAATCAGCATCCTTTTTTTCATACTGTATATTATAATGTCATGACTAAATTCACTTGTAGCATTGATTTTAGAGTTAAGTTTGTATTCATTTTGACAAAATATTATAATATTTTAATATCAGCATTTATCAGCACTTATACCTCAAAAGCCTGGTCTGCCACTTCTTTAGCTTGTTTGGCGGCAGCTTCCGCCTCCTTTATGGCATCAATGACGTCTGTAAATGCTTTGATGGCTTCGATTGCTTTCTGAACAGCGGTAGAATTGGTGATGTTTCGTATGAACCTACAAGACACATTCAGTCATTAAAATGTCACGAAAAACAAAAAATATGGTTTCAGGATCTTTAGAGGACTTACATTTGAAAGTCCATAGCCAGCTTCATAAGTTCCTGTGCATGCTCCTCAGCCTGTCTCACAATTCCTGCCTTAGCGGTTGCATTGGCGAGCAGCTCAAGTTTTGCTTCTAGATCGTTTTGTGCTCCGTCAATCAAAGCTGCTAGATGAGTCATTTCCTAGCAGAGAACAAAAGGTAAGTATCCAAACTGGTGAATGTTTTACAAAAGAATATCCTTATTTGTCACCTTTGTTAGGTCAGCCATCATTTTCTGGAGATCCGAAGTCTCTTTTAGTGTCTCTCTGGTCATGTTCACATTGGCCATGATATTTCCTTGATTTTTCCTCAATGCTTTTAATTGTTTCTGTTGAATAAACAATCAATGAAGGTGTGAGCAAATGCAGATCTTATACAGCAGTGGTTATACAGCACTGAGGACATTCACCAACTATTATTATTGGATTACCAAAATATTTCTCAGCTCTTCCTCATTGAGTTTATTCACACCATTGGCCTTGATCACATCAAACTGTGCATCTATAAGTGCCTCTTGTATATCTTTAAGATCTTCTGCCTGATCCATGAGTTTTTGTCTAATACGATCAGCCACTACCAAGGAGCCATTCAGAGGAACCATCAAGTCATTCAAGATGAGGTTAAGTACTGTAAGAGAAACAAGCACACTTGAAACCATAAAGGAGCTTGGTTACTACTAAGGATCCTAAAGCAAAGTCCTAATTTAGGGTTGTCCATTCTGGCTCCTGGAGGACGAATGTCCTGCAGAGTTTAGCTCCAACCCAAATAAAACCCACCTAAGGGCCAGATTTACTAAACAGGGCAAATTAGCGTTAGAGCGCATTTCCATAAAAATGCAGATGGGAGTGGAAAATTCTGCAGGTGATTTACCTACAAGGTGCACATTAAAAAAACACAGATGCTACTAATCTACCAAGAGCAGCGCAAATTACCACCTGCTTGGGCGTTAAATACAGGTACATCTCAAAAAATTTGAATATCGTGAAAAAGTTCATTTTTTCTTGTAACTTATTTCAAAAAGTGAAACTTTCACATATTTTAGATTCATTACATGTAAAGCAGAACATTTCTAAAGTTTTTTTTTTGTTTTAATTTTGATGATTAGAGCTTACAGCTCATGAAAGTAAAAAATCAGTATCTCAAAATATTAGAATATTTACATTTGAGTTTCAATTAATGACCATCCCTACAGTATAAATTCCGGGTATCTCTTGTTCTTTGAAACCACAATAATGGGGAAGACTGCTGACTTGGCAATGATCCAGAAGACGAACATTGACAGCCTCCACAAAGAGGGTAAGTCACAGAGGGTCATTACTGAAAGGGGTGGCTGTTCACAGAGTGCTGTATCAAAGCATATTAAATGCAAAGTTGACTGGAAGGAAGAATTTGGGTAGGAAAAGGTGCACAAGCAACAGGGATGACCGCAAGCTTGAGAATACTGTCAAGCAAAGCAGAGTCAAACACTTGGAAGAGCTTCACAAGGAGTGGACTGAAGCTGGAGTCAGTGCATCAAGAGTCACCACGCTCAGACGTCTTCAGGAGAAGGGCTACCATGCCACTTCTGAACCAGAGACAACGTCAGAAGCATCTTACCTGGGCTGTGGAGAAAAAGAACTTGACTGTTGCCCAGTGGTCCAAAGTCCTCTTTTCAGATGAAAGTAAATTTTGCATTTCATTTGGAAATCAAGGTCCCAGAGTCTGGAGGAAGAGTGGAGAGGTACAGAATCCATGTTGCTTGAAGTCCAGTGTGAAGTTTCCACAGTCAGTGATGATTTGGGCTGCCATGTCATCTGCTGGTGTTGGTCCACTGTGTTTTCTGAAGTCCACAGTCAACGCAGCCATCTACCAGGACATTTTATAGCACTTCATGCTTCCTTATTCCTTCATGCAGTAATTCATGCAAAAGGAGGCCCAGCCAAGTATTGAGTGCATAGAAATGAACATACTTTTCAGAAGCCTGATATTTCTGTTTAAAATATCCTTTTTTTATTGATCTTATGTAATATTCTAATTTTCTGAGACACTGAGTTTTGGGTTTTCATTATCTGTAAGCCATAATCATCAAAATTTCAAGAAATAAAGGCTTGAAATATTTCACTCTATGTGTAATGAATCTATATAATATATGGGTTTCACTTTCTGAAATGAGTGACAAAAAATATTGATCTTTTTCACGATATTCAAATTTTTTGAGATATACCTGGAATGCCGCAAATACCCAACGCAATCTCATGACCAAATTCGTACATATTTTACGAGGTGGCTAATTCGTACGACCTCACTCGTACGATTTAGTACGATTTGTCTAAACCTCAGTGATGGGTAGGTTTAGGGGCAGGGTTAGGTGTAGGTCATTCGTACAAATTCATACGAATTGGCAACTCGTAAAATATGTACGATTTAGCAAAAATCGTATGAATTTGTACAAGTGAGGTCGTACGAATTCGTACGAATTAGCCACCTCATAAAATATGTACGAATTGACAAGAGATCGGTCTGTAATACCAGTGAATTGACGAGTACGAATCTTAGTAAATCGTCTTGCGTGATTTACTTTAAAACTCTCCTCCCATAAATTTACCGATCGAAAGGGAAACTCTTACAAATGCATATTCAATAAATAAATGTGTCCACGCCTTTTCATCGCTAATTTCCCACTGCGTGTCTTTAGTAAATCCTGACAGTGTTTTTTTTAATGCCAAATGAGGGTTTGCGCTGGTGCAAGCTGATACAAATACTCAAGGTCTTCCACTGGAAACTTCATGCTACTGTGTTGGGACAAGTTGGAAATAAACTCTGCAGGATGTTGGCCATCCAAGATTATGCACCCATGTTTTAATTAATCTGATTCAGAAGCAATTGACCCACATGTTCGTGCTTTTCTGAGCTCCTCGTTAGCCAGTTCTCTCTGATCCCTACAGCTTTGTCTTCGCATCTTCTCCAGCATCCATCGGGCTTCTTTTATCATCCAGGTGGCCTCCTCTGTGTTCCCACCTGTGTGGTTGGATTGCTTCAACTCTTCCAAGAAATCTATGTGGGTCAAGATGAAAAAGTGAAAGTGAAGTGACATACGGCCTGCATGGTGACTGCATTTAACCCATCCAAAGTGCACACACACAGCAGTGAACACACACCCAGAGCAGTGGGCAGCCATTTATGCTACAGCACCCGGGGAGCAGTTGGGGGTTCAGTGCCTTGCTCAAGGGCACCTCAGTCATGGTATTGAGAGCACTGTACATTCACTCCCCCCACCTACAATTCCTGCTGGCCCGAGACTCGAACTCGCAACCTTTGAATTACAAGTCGGACTCTCTAACCATTAGGCCACCACTTCCCCACAGTTGTACAGTGCAACTAGTGAGCAAGATGGAGAAAGACATTTCAAGAAGAAATTGGCTTTGAAATCTCAGCCAGATCTAGTGGGTTCACCTTGTATCTTTCGTAAGAGTTTCACACTCTCAGATCGTAGGTTGTCCCCTTTTTGATAGGTTTGGTGTACAGTCTTTAACAACTGACCTGCAGTACAGAACATCTCGATTGCCTGTAGAAACAAACACAAGTTGTTCTTGTAATTCTAGGTCAGGTAATGACGACAATGGATTTCATGCTCCATGGACAACATAAGGATAAACCACCATAAACAGTAACGGTACCTTGTTATTGAGAACTGTGAGGTCATCTATGACACTTTCAAGATCAGATTCAAGCTCCAAAACCTTTGGTTTCAATGCAAAGACAGATTCAGAGTACTTATGGACCAAAACCTAATGAAGTGAAAATGACTGTCAAAAAAACGATGTGTTGTAAAATTGGTGTTTCAATGTCATTCCAATGTGTGGAAGATTCTTGTAGGGACCTTTGTACCAGCAATGGCATCTTCAAGTTTTTCCAGTCCTGTGTGTGAAGTAGAATTTCGACTATAAGACTCGAGTTGAGTCTTCAGTTTGGAGAACTCATCATCCATTGCAAGAAGATCATCCATTAACGTAATGATGCAGGTATCACACTCTTAACAGGAAAAAGACTGGAGTTAATCAATCCTAATCAACCCTGTCATTCATTGTCATATTGCCTATGAATAAATATCCCATGATTACTGAAATATACAAACAGCCCAGAGGCTCCATGCAGGAATATATAGGCCCACAATATTATGAAATTTTTTTTGAGGAACAAACCGGGGCAGTCTCCAGTATCAGGGTCATCGGCCTCATAACAATCTATGACGACAAAGAACACAGATGTTTGCATTATAATATTAATGTGAATTTCAGCCTCTTCAAAATATTAATTCAAATATTTTTATTATTATTATTTTTTTTTATCAGTCTAAATTTTATATTATTATTATTATGTAAATCAGGACAGCTTGCTTACACCCAGTTAGCGGGTCACATACATAACCGTGGTCACAGTCACACAGCTGACAACTTCCTCTTTCCACTAAAGGATTGCCATAGTATCCAAAAGCACACCTAAAATGAAATGAATCTCTTAAAAACATTTATTCAAACTTTTGTGTGTTTTAATGAAACTATTTCAATCCCATGTAAATTTGTTTGTGTGTATATATATATTTATCGATATTTATATTTTTTTAAAGACACCTTTCACATAGAACTCCAGCGTAACCAGGTTTGCACAAACACTCAAACTCATCTCCAACCCTGAGACATCCGACTGCAAAACTGCACAAAAATTTAATAAACAATATTTTAATAAATTGATTAAAAATTTAAAATAAGCAATAAAATAATTAAACAATAAAAAATAAAAATTACATACATTAATAAAACAAATACATTTTGCCAACGTAGTAGGTATATTAAGTTACATTTTTCTGCTTTAACAAAAGTGAATCTATAAAGTATGTATTTTTTAATGATTAGATGACATCACACCTGTTGGATGGGTCTGCTAAGGGACATGGACACATATGACAGCTTCTCATTACAGCACTGCCGTAAAAACCCTCCATACAACGCTCACAGTAGTCGCCGGCTGTATTAAACCGGCAGTTCTGCAAATACAGCATCGTTTCAGTGTGACAACATAAAAAATGAACTGAGCACAAAACAATAAAGTGGAGATGCATTACTCATAAAAGTTGACATTACTGATGTTATCATGATATGATTAAATTCATATGATCACAAATATGGTCTTAATGATGTGTTATTGTAAATGGATGTAAAACATCACTAACAGATTAACAACCTACAAATAATATGTAAAATATATTAAAATATATCATATAAAAATAATAAATAAATATACAATAAAATATTGTATAATATATTTGTTTATCGTTTTTATTATTTATTTGTATATTTCATAATATTGTGCCTGGATGAAAATTGCACTACAAGCCTATCTGGCATTCTTGATCATAAGCTGTGAAACATCTTTTCACGTACAAGAGACATATAGTAACAATAAAATGAAGGGCATATAATAACAGAGATTAAATGACCATGATTTTAACGGTAAAAAAATGCTACGGTAAAAAGCTATTAATTGGTTATCGTTAAGTTCCCCTATTATATATGGCAAAAAACTGTATTGGACATTACATTTCATTTTATGGTAGTATATCGTTTTTGGAAGTGCAAATGAACGTATAATTTACAGTGAATAACCGTAAATTGACATTCCCAGCATTACATTTCACATTTGATGTTTTTTTGTTGTTGTTGAAATAACTATGCTTCTTCTTATCAGTTGTGTACATTAGGGTTGTATGTTACATCTAATGTTGTTAAATTAATGTTTATTTCATGTGTGTTACCGTGATGGATTTTTAGTGTTTGTGTGAATGACACTGTGCTCCTTCTATATATATATATGTTTTTAAAAGCTGCTTGTGATGGGCTTTGGTTCATCACTTTCTCATCACCACCTGCTTTTGGTGGTTATCACTGTACTACAAAAGTACAAAACAGATTTCAGTACTTCCACAGGTTAGTATAGTAACATAATATCAGATAATGAAAGTATGGTATTTAAATGTCAATTTAAGTTAAATCCGTCAAACCTAAAATGTTGCTACCACATTTTTTACGGTAAAAAGCTGCCCGTTTTTTTACCGTAAAACAAAATTTTTACAGTGAACTTTCTCAAAAGAAAGTTATTTAAGATTAAATTTAAAAATATATTTTACCAAACATTTTCCAGTATGTGGGTCACAGTCATCGGACAGGCCATTGCAGTTGCACGGCACACACCGTCCCTTATGTGGTCCACTTCTCTCCCTGTAATAACCATGATCACAGTCCTGTAATGGTGCAAATGCAGACAAAATCATCATATGAGATACAAACATGTGCAGACATATTGGAAAACCTTACAATGGTATACTTTTGGCTAAAACCAAGAATGTTTTTGCCACAGTTAATGACCATTTATACATTCCAAATGACAAAAAGAGGAAATGAAGAAACTGAAAGTTTTGGAAAAATTATGGAGTTGTTTCATAGTTTCTGCTTAGGTGTTGTGGTTTGGAGGCTCATACACCTACAAGCTGAGTCTGGACTTTAACCCTGAAGGTACAATATTATTTAACAAAATTGACATAAAAAAACAGGCCACTGCAACAACTTGAATGCTATGGCAGATTCAGACAGAAAATGAGGGTTAGCTTCTTCACTTTCTGCGGTTTATCCTGGCTGCAGTGCGTTCAAGCTTAATATTTTATCTGACATACCTTAAGAAAAACATGTTTGAACTTGTTTGGCCTGGGGGTCCTAAATTTGCATACACGAATGGGTTACTTTGGAACGAGTTGATCCACTACAGTATATTCGCAATCCGAGTCTTTTCCTTTCCAAAATGATTCAGTGGTTCCCTGACGACATCGCGTGGCATATATTTCTGTTTACACTAGTTTTATGTAAAAATTTTGTTACATACCTGTGTTTTTTAATTCACATATTCAAAAGAGACGATAAGTCGGCGAGTTGTTATTAATTAGATTTATGTTTGGCGGCTCGGTGAGTCGCTGTTCGGATTGATTCAAACGAATCGTTTTTGTGAACTGGCTCGGATTCACTGAAAAGCTCTAACTCGAACAATTTAAATAGAATAGTCAGAGCAGAGTAATCTAGTTCAATATTTGTTCTTTTAATAAAAATAAATAAAAATAATGAACAAAATATCACTGCTGAAACAAATATCTTAAATTAGCCTTACGTTATTTTACTGATCTTTAAGGTGGTTTTATCTGCTTTAACAAAAATTAAACAGACTTTTTTCCTTTATTTGCAGAAAGGAATTTTTACAACAACAATCTTACCTTAATGTGTGCTGAATCACAATACTTTCTATGCCCCCATGACTGTTGATCGCTGTGTTTTTTGACTTGAATATCATTGTCCCACCAGAATGTTGTTGGACGTCCCAATTCATCTGCAGATACCCAGAGATCCAGACAGAACAGCAGCAGTACTCCAGTCCACATCATTTGGACTCCCAGGAATAAGAACTTAGCCATTTATAAATGTACATGCCATATATGCATTTACTGCAACTCCATGCTCCTACAGCAACAGCCTACGTGTGGTCTTCACTCCTCACAATGTTCAAAAATCACTTTTCTTCCTGTTTCTCTCTGCAGGTGTGTGATAGCAGTGTGTACAGAGGAGAGGTAGGACAGTTTTTACACACACATGCTGGCACCACCAATAGGAAAGTCAAGGAATATCTGTGACCTTAAAGAACTTCACAAATAATTAACTGGTTTATGTCTCTGTCCTAACAATGTCAAATTTATTATGTACATTTAGTTATTTATATGTGTGTGTGTGTATATATATATATATATATAGAAATTGTTTAATGTTGGCCTGGAGAATGGTTGGATGGATTATAATATTATACAATTATATTTTTTGTTGTTAATTTTAGCAGTTATTATTTTTTGTAATATTGTGCGTTTTTAACTCAACATTTTTACGTTCATTATTATTTTGTAAATTTAACATCCTCACATTTTTTAACCTTTTATGTGCACTGTTGATGTTTGAAATGCACTGATTAAATAATGTTTCCGCAACACTGCACAACAAAAGCACCGAACCTGTCATTGACAGCAACACTCTTAACAAGACACAACATTTAAGCACATGACCCTGTCTCCATTAGTGGCCTATTGTGAGAAACAAAGTCTTGACTTGTAGTCTCAAACACACCTGGGTATGCAGTGAAAAAATGCATGCAAGTTTGCACAGTGGGAGAGGTTGTGTGAAAAAAAATCTGATAAAGCACACCTTAAAATGGACTGCAAAAACTGCAAACACTAATTTTCTGTTGTAGGACTGAAGCACAGCTCCATAGTGTAATAGTTGTTCTTTTACAAACCCAGTGACTAAATGAACTGATTCTGACACAAACTTCAGACTTCAGAAGTCTTTATTTGGAAATGTCTGGTTCTTCTCACACAATGGGATAAAGAGCATAGCTGGCGATCCCGCAAGTGTTTTTGCCATTGCGGATCATTCGCATGTAGCCTCCTTCACCCCATCCTGTTCCCCAACTGAGAAAAGAAAGGAAAAGGAAGTCAGACCATTAGAATGTAATTACCATGTTTTTTGGACATGTACTCTGGTAAAAGCATGGTATGTCTGATTCCATCACTGTAACATGATGCCACCACAGTACAATACTTTTCTGTAAAGGTAATGAAGTTGTCTATGTTACAAGTTATAGCTGGTTGTGTGGTTTTTCTATCAGTGTACATGTGGTGTTAATGTACTCATAAACCTAAATGATGGGCATTCTCTTACCTGTTTTTAATTATCCAGTAATCTTTGCCCCCTTCTGAGCCATAACCAACCACAAGCACAGCATGGTTGAGGTTGTTAGGGTTACAGTTAGATTCCTTGTAGATTCCTGTTGAAACAATTCATATAATTTATAATTTTATCATTTAATGATTATTTAAGTCATATATATATATATAATTATGATTGTACAAATCATTAAATAGATATTTACAGTTGTGCTCATAAGTTTACATACCTCATGCATAACTATTACAAAAGGTGAAAACCTTTACTGATGCTCAAAAAGGCAACAGACAGCAATGCATTAAGAGCTGGGGGGTGTAAACATTTTGAATTGTATGATCAGGGTAAATTGTACTTATTTTGTCTTCTGGGAAACATGCAAGTATTTATGTAACTTCTAAACTCCAGTACTAAATTAAAAAATATGATCGTTAAACAAAATGAGAAGAATTTACCCATCATCATCCTGTTCAAAAGTTTACATCCCCTGGCTCTTAATGCATTGTGTTGCCTTCTTGAGCATCAGTAAATGTTTCCACCTTTTGTGATAGTTGTGAATGAGTCCCACGGTTGTCCTCAGTGTGAAAATATGGATCTCAAAATCATACAGTCACTTTTGGAAAGGGTTCAAATATGCAGAAGATGCTGGAAAACCAAAGCATGTGCAGGAGCTGGAGGGTTTTTCTGAAGAACAGCAGACAGTTGCTCATGAACAACTATCACAAAATATAAAAATAGTCGTGATCATCCAGGAAATGACACATAGTATTAAGATTCAAGGGTATATAAACTTTTGAATTGGGTCATTTTTATAAATTCAGTTATGATTTTGTCTTGTGGAGTATATGCAAACATCTATTATGTGAAATAGCTTATTCAGTACTAAATAAAAAAAGAGCTTGCAATTTTCATGATCCTTCTTATTTTGTTTCAATTATTAAGATTTTGCACATTCTGCAAGGGGTATGTAAACTTATGAGCACAACTGTATATATAAAAAAATTTTTTTTTATTAAAATATATTATATAAATATAATAATTAAATATAATTATTATAAATATTATATTATAAAAATACATATATTTATGTATATATTTATATTATATATACAAATATAAAAATAATAGTATATTACAATTAGTTAATATAAATTACTATAAAATTATTATTTTAACAAAATATTAATAACTTATAAAATCACTGACTTGTAAAACTGTACAAAATAGACTTACTATGTATATCAATTAAATTTTTTTCTTTTTTCTTTTCAGGTTGGAAATTGAATCTAAGGAAGTGAAAATCTTACCTGAGCTGTAGAAGAGGAAGCTTGGATGATCGGCATCTATGGCGACAGTGATTGGACCGATGGTTGCCACAGCGTCAGCCAGTGCCTGTTCATCTCTGGCCGGGATGAATCTGTAATCACTGATCCTGGCGACAACTGAACTTCTGTCGTAGAAACAGGGCTGAGCATCCTGATGAAACCAGATCCAAAAAACAATTCAGATTGGCCGAATCACACGAAAACATCTCAAAACTGACTCAAATGACCAAGAGCACTCACCGCTGAAGTATAGGGGTAAGTCTTAGAGCTCTCCAACCCTTTATGGATCACGTAATCATAGGCGTTCGCCATCCAGGCTCCACTGCAGCCATATGTGCCGTACGACCTGGAACAGTCCACCAGCTGCTGCTCGCTGAGGGACATCAACTGCCCTGTCTTCTTGAACATCTGTCCTTCGATGGCGCCTGTAGTGCTAAAGGCCCAGCAAGACCCACAGTATCCCTAAAAAAAACACGACAAATCAATCATTTTAGCATCTAACATACAGTATAATTCATTTTCAACAGAAGGCCTATATGTGTGAATAAAAATAAGCATATCGATGATCAATTAAAAGAGAAATCGACCTGATCTTTGATTTCAGTCACATATCCTTGTGCTCGATAATCCACATTGGTCAATCCCAGTCTGTTAGCATTGACACGGAGCGACTGAGCAGATGCAACCTTTCCTCTCCTGTTTATCGGCCCATTAATTGTGGCGCCCAGCAAACGTTTGTACTCCATCTTGGTCTGAAGATGAGAAAAATTAGATAAAACAATCTTAAACAACAAAAAATCAATGGTAAAAGAACATTTTTACAGGATGTTACATCCACACCACTAGGTGTCAGTATAAATCCACCTTTAACAGATAATACAGCAGTTTCAGAAATTTTCAATCGTTTTACTTACGAGGTCACCGTATTTGTTCATTGCCATGCTAAACGTCGAAAATCCAAAGTGGAACTCATCGTTGTTTTTCTCAATCATTCGCATATTGGTCTCCCAGATGATTTGTCTCTGAACGTCATCACTCTACAGTCATAAAGTCAAACTTTAATATAAAGTCAAACGCAGTGCATAACATACATATAACATATAATACAACCACAAACTGACTTAAACTACATGTTTATACAAGATGAAATGTCTCAACAGTGTTTCAAACCTTTTTATTTTTAAAGGAACAACTGACCCCAGAATTACCGTTTTATACCGTCTCTTTTTGCACTATAAAAAGTGGTAAGTGGTAAGTAAAACTTTACATTTAAAGTTCCACTTAGCAAGAATATGAGTAAAAAAATGACAAATACATTTAAAATTTTGGGTGAACTGTCCCTTTAAGACACCCAAATGATTCTAACCGACCTCCTCATCATAGGATATTTGATGAAGGCTTTTCCACAACGCCCAGTCTGAGGGGGCTTCCTCTTCTGAATCTGCTGCCACCTGTAGAGGTGCCCACATCAGGAGAGCAAACAGTGCCACCCAGTGTGCATGATGCTTATCTATAAAAAAAACACACATTACATTTAATCAAACATTATAATGCTTTATCACTTTGGATGATCTAAAAGCTTTTTTTGCATTATTTTTTTTAGGTTGACAAACAAACAAATAAGAATAGTGAGCACAATTTAGGTTCCTTTTCAATTTTTTCAAAATATGTTTAAAACTAAATATGTTGCATAAATAAATACAAAAATTAACAACTAAAAATCTGAATTTGTTTATATTTACACAGGTCTAAAACAAACATATGATTATTTGCTATATCACTTTGGATAACCTGAAAGTTTGAGTTAGTTTTTTTTGTCTTATTCTGAGACTGATTCCCTTTTACAGAAAATAAGTAAACAAATATATAAATAAAAATATTGAGCACTAAATAAAATAAAATAAAAAAATATTTTTTTTAGAAAGAAATAGTTGGGAAGGGTTGGAAAGTAATATGAAACTGAAAGGTTTTTTTTTCTTAGATTAACTTTCACAAAAATAAATAAACATAATGAGCACAATTTAGGTAACTTGTGGTTATTTATTTGATCACTTTGTAAATAAATAGTTATTTATGTGTACATATCTATATTTACATATGTGAGTGAATTATTTGAGTTTGAGTTTTTTCCACCTCTTATTGTTAGACTAATTCACCTCTCTTAAATAAATAAAATAAAATTAATTAAAAAACAATTGGCCCAATTTAGGTTACATTTTTGTTTCAGAAATTATTTGTTTCTTATTCTTATTCGTATAGACTGATTCACTTTTTGACTGATTCTTTTACCAAATAAATAATTTAAAAAAATAATTATTAAAATAAATAAGCCCAATGTAGATTACAATTTTCTTTCAGCAATTCAAATAAATAATTTTACAACTGGTTGTTTATAATATTTACACTGGGTCTAGAATGAGCACTTTATTACTTTGTTTAACCTGAAAGTTTTTTTTTAAAGTTCTTATTTTTAGACTAATTCAGTTTTACAAAATAAATAAATAGAGCCCAATATAGGAAAGATTTTTGCAATACAATTTAAATGAATGTTTATATATTTATAACTCAATATTTTACATAAATATTTAAACCACTAAACTTGTTTATAATATTTAAAACAGTTGAGTCAAAAATATTAAAAAGCACAATTTTTTAGATTTAATTTTTGGTTCAGCAATTTAATTTAAACAATTAATTTATTTCACATAAATATTCAAACAACTGAACTTGTTTCTAATGTTAACACGAGGTCCAAATGTGTGTTTCCTTCCAGACTTACCGAACATGTTGCTCTGCAGGAAGTGTGTGTCTGAGTTTGGAGTGCCTTGTGGATGAAACTGAAGCATGTCTTCTGCGTTATATACCATCATGCTGAAGGTGTGTCCATACTGTTAGAACTTGCTATACGTACTATGTCATCCTGCAAGAGGAAGCCACTAATTAACAAGACTTAAAACATTTAACCCTAACCAACAACTTCACCGAAATCACCAACACTGCAGCACATGAAGCTTTCCGAAATGTCGTCCTAAGAAATTGAATGTGATGCTTCATATTACATCTTTTTGTTTGTTATTGAATATTTAAATGAGGACTGAGTCAGCAGTGTTTGGATGCCTGACGTGTTTTGTCTGACTTGAATCTTGTTTGGAATATAATGAATGTACTACTACAGACATTATATCCACAAAGTATAGTCCAACCAGAGCAAGGCCTTTATTACGGGGGTGACTGCTGAGTCATCTGTCTTTCTTCATCTCACTTAGCTCTGTGTTCTTCAGTGCTGTCATAATGCTGTCATAATTTACCCCAGTTATTACGCTTTATCCCATGATTGCCTCTGCAGCTCATATTTTGGGGCTTTTCATTATGCACAGTCTGGAACAAGTGAATAGCCTTGCAATTTGCCTTATAAAAATTACTTTGGCTTATTAAACAAAAAGGTTAGTTTTTTATTTCTATATAGACTGTTTTTATATTATGCATTTATATTATATTTTACACTATTAGCCCATATGCTTATTGTATGTATGTATATATTTCTCTGCATGTTTAGACTATAGCCTATATTTGTAAACTATAGCAAGTAGCCTTTCGATTTTCGCTTGGCCGTATGAAATATAAATAATAAATATAAAAACATTTTCTTTACTATAGCCTATTTATTAATATATATTTTTACACTATAGACTCTTTTTGTTGTATTATATTATAGCCTACAGTATATGTTAACTATATTTTTGTACTATATTTTTTAAATATAATTTACTGTAACCTACTGTATATATTATAAGTGTTATGAATTATTTTACTATACAAAAAGGCAAAAACATTTATTTAATAAACTTAAAGGTATTAATATAATTTATACTTTAATATACTTAAAAAAATGTAATTTTTTTTTTATATAATTTACTATAACCTATATGTTTAAAATTGTTTACACTCTAAGCTATTATTATATTATAAATATCCTCACTATTTTCCTTACCAAATTATTTTGTCGTATTAAATAAAGATAAAAAAGACTATATTTTTATACTGTAGCGAATAGCCTTACAATTTTCCTTACAAAATTAATTTTAAATTTGGAAAATTATGGATCATTGCATTAAAAATACACAGTTTACATATTATATCAAAAGTGATACAGACCCCACAGAAAATGTAGCAATATTGAGTTATGTTTCAATATGATCAACAACACTTTGTTTGTTAAACAGTCAAAGTATTTTGTAAGAATTATCAAAATATTTAATAATTTAAAATAAATTACTTTGAATCAAAATAAGACACTTGACTAAACTTACCTTACTATCCGTTATAATCGATTCGTTAACTAATCATTCAGATCGGTTTTGTGAACTGAACTGATTCATAGGAAAGATTCGATTCATAAGAACGAATCAATGACGAATCGAACACCTCTGTGTGAGAGAGAGAGAGAGAGAGAGAGAGAGAGGAGGGGAATTAGAGGGAATTCGCAGCTGATGCAGAAGGTGCTCGCTCCTGTCGGTTTCTGTTTTCCGTGAAGCACTCGTTGCGGTAAACAGCGCCGTAGATCCGCTCGGTCAGACCTGCACCGGGACATTATAGAGAGCACCGCGCGAACCTCCGAGATGAAGCACGATTGAGATTCACAGCATGTCTTTCAAGGTAAACATGAACATTTGCTCTGGTAAGACATTAATTGTGTAATCTAAAAATGCCTTAAGACGAACACTAATAAACGTGTCACCGAATAACGATTTAGGAGCGTTTTTCTCTCAGTCACGCGCGTCTATATGGCCTTCTGACTAGTGTCCGCCCACCCCACCCTTTTAAAAGTCACCATGGCAACCGTAGTTTACGCTAAAATATCGTATAATTATCATTTTAAATTAATACTATTATATTATATTAAATTACATTGTAAGCTATAACTATTATAGACTATAAACTATTACTATTTTTTATCTATAGGCTATTTTTTCTTCTATTTTTTCTATGAATTGTCTTATTTTCCTTACAAAATAAAAAAAAATATATATATATATATAAACATTTTTTACTGTCATTTTGCTTAACATAATGCATATCCTACACCTTTGAATTAATGTGTATTTGTTTTGATGTAATGTATTATTTTATTTAAATTTTGAAAAATTAAAAGTAAAATTTATCTTACAAACCTAAAAATAATCAATAGAAATTGATTTGTCAATAAAAAATAAAAAATATTTAAATGTGAAAAAAATATTTTATTTTAATTTAAAAGTAATGTTATTTTTATATATTATTTTTTATTCTACAACCAAAAATGTTGTCTAGCTATATTCTCTCTCTCTGTCTCTCTCTCTGTCTCTCTCTCTGTCTGTACATACTAATATACACTCACCGGCCACTTTATTAGGTACACCTGTGTACACTGTGTTTCAGATGAGCTTGTATGTTTGGGATCATGAGCAGATCCTTTCTTTCTCCAAACTTTAGCCTTTCCATCACTTCGGTCCATAAAATCAGTCCATAAAACCTTGTCCCAGAATTTTTGAGGCTCGTCTCCTATTCTTCTTGCTAATGAGTGGTTTGCATCTTCTGGTGTAGCCTCTGTACTTTTGTTCATGAAGTCTTCTGCGAACAGTAGATTGTGATACCTTTACTCCTGCCCTCTGGAGGTTGTTGCTGATGTCACTAACAGTTGTTTTAGGGTCTTTCTTTACAGCGGTCACAATGTTTCTGTCATCAACTGCAGATGTTTTCCTTGATCTACCCGTTTGAGGTGTTCCTTAGTACACCAGTGGTTTCTTTCTTCCTCAGGAGATTCCAAATGGTTGTACTTGCTATTGCCAGTGTTTGTGCAATGGTTTGATTGATTTTTCATCTTCTCTCAGCTTCACAATTGCTCGTTTTTCACCCATAGACACCTCTCTGGTTTTCATGTTGTTACACGTCTAACTAACTATAAATGCAGTCTGCATGGATCTGAAACTGAGCGCAGACGTTCAGGGCTATTTATTGTTTGAATAATCAATTAATAGGACACACCAGGGCAACAAAACACACCTGTCAGTCACATGTTCCAATACTTTTGGTAACAAGTATGAAAATACCTGTAAATAAAAGCTGAAATGTTGATCTCTCATCTCATATTGAAATATTTACATGTATATACATTTAGATATTTATATTCTTATATTTTCTATTATATATAAATATTTAATATATAAACATAACATATTTTTCTTAAATATATACATGCATGTGTTTATATTTATATATACATATTAAATATATGCAGAACACACTCCTATATTATGTAAACAAAAACTTTTATTTTGGATGTGATTTCAATTCATTTACTTGAATGTTTTTTTTCTTTAAAAAACCCCTAATGATATTTTATTCAGCAACACTACTTTAATTTTGACCCTGTTGCATAAGAAGATTCATCCTTCGATAATATGGTAATATAAATTGTATTTAGCCATGTTAATGTCCACATGAGGTAATATTGTGATCTGTCATAGAAATGATGATTGTCTGTGCTCGTGTGTTTGTTTCTTTGTGATTTTGCTTGTTTGTGTGTCTGACAGAAGGAGACGCCGCTTGCCAACGCTGTGTTTTGGGCAGCGAGGAAAGGGAACTTGGCTTTGCTTCAGCTGTTGTTGAACAGCGGCCGAGTGGATGTCGACTGCAAAGATGGAGTACGAGCTTTTTCCTTTGTGCATGTTTCACTGATCCAGTGAATGTATGGCATATGATAATGCTTTCTGTGTGTTTTCACAGTACGGTACCTCAGCGTTAATGGTGGCTTCATACAGCGGCCACTACGAGTGTGTCCGGGAACTCATCATGCAAGGTGCAGATATTAATCTGCAGAGAGAGGTACTGATGCTCTTAGATTGCTGTTATAATGGACAATTTCTAGAGTGTTTTGTAATAAATTGGTCTCGTGTTATTAAATTTACACATCTTTACTTCTTAAACTAAAGGAAAACATCCATCTAAATATTTCAGCCCATTTTATTTATTTGGATGAAATATTTTTGTTTTATTTAGTTGTAATTTAGTTTATTATGTTTGTTTTGATAGTATTTAATTTAATTATTATATTTATTAATGTATTTTAATGGCATTTTATTTAATATAATGTTATTTTAATCTAATTTTGTAATTATTTTTTTTTTTTTATTTATTATTATATTTTATTGGATTTCTCTGTATTCAATTTATAAATTTATTTGTTATATAATTTATTTATCATTAATATAATGTTATTTTAATCTACTATATTTATTTTATTAAATGTATTGTTTATGTATTCCTTCATTTTCTTTTCTTTTTATTTTATTCAATTAGAGTTTTTATTATATTTATAATAAAATATAATATTTATTAGATTTAATTAGATTTTTGATTTATACATTTATATTTATGCATTTTATTTTTAATTCATTTTTAATTTCTTAGTTTTTATTTAATGTGAAGTTATTTTAATCTAATTCAATGATTTTATTTTATTTATTGTTTTAGTGATTTTTTTTGTTTAATTGTTTTAATTGAATATAAATTCATCTATTCAATATTTATTTATTTGTTAGTTTATTTTTTATTTTGTTCTATTATTTATCATTTTTATGTTTTGTCATTTTGTTAAACAGACTCATAATAACATACTCTTTTAATTAATACATTTTATTTTAATTGTTTTTTTATTTTAAAGAAATTTTAAATGAATGGTGTTTTTATTTTTAAAGCCAATTTTTTTTCTGTAGATAATTGTTCTTTAGTGAATAGCATTTTTATCATTTATATATATATATATATATATATATATATATATATATATATATATATATATATATTTTACAAATGTGAACATTTTTAATATAATTTAAAAAACACAAAACTGTTGGTATTAAATAGTCAGACCCTTTTGTAATAATTATAGAAATATTGAATAACAACCTTTATAAATACATAGAATTATATATATAAATTGTTTTTTATTTTTTATTATGTATTACTTATTTTAATATTTATGTTTTTCTTTTAATTTTGATTGTAATGTATTATTTTAATCTAAGCTAATCTATCTGTTTGTTTTGTTTTGGCTCTTTATATTTTATATTCCTCAGCAGTATTTCTGTTGGCATCTCCCTAGCAATAAGCAGCAATGAAAGTTATTTCTGTCTGAGCTGGAGTGTCAGGTTGTTAATATGACTCCTCAGATGTGTGTGTGTGTGTGTACATTAGTGTGCGGCTGCTGATGATATCTCTGTTCCTCAGACAGGTTCCACCGCTCTCTTCTTCGCTTCACAGCAGGGCCACAATGAAATTGTCAAGCTCCTATTTGAATTTGGAGCGTCCACAGAGTTTCGGACAAAGGTGCGCTTTGATTTAGCTGTAAATGAGACTGAAGTATGCTGTGACTGTGAATAAATGGACTGGTTTGTGATCTCCAGGATGGCGGAACGGCGCTCTCCGCAGCCTGTCAGTACGGTCACTCCAGAGCGGTGGAGACCCTTCTGAAGAACGGCGCCAACGTCCACGACCAGCTTAATGTTAGTCATCTCTATTCCTGCCATGAGGCCTAAACGCCTGATGCGTGTTTGTGCCAGTTCCTCTAAGGTTTCTGCTGATTCAGTGTTTAGACTCTGCTCTTAAGACACAGGTTAAGTTAAAACATATCCTTGGGAGACACCAAATATTTTCAAATAATTTGGTGGAAATATTTGAGTAGTTTTAGCATGTCATTGCATTTATTTAAAATTGATTTTATGTAATGTTGTTTCAGTCCAATGTAATATTTATTTATTTATTTAATGTAAAATTGTTATTTTAAACTAATGTAATATTTGTTTACTTTGTGTTTTATTAATTTGATCTTGTTGTTATATGTATTAATTTATTTTAATTTAATGTTTAATTTAGTTTTTCATTTAGTGTAATGTTCTTTTAATCTAATCTAATATTTATTTAAATGTATTATTTATTCATTCATTTTAATTTGTAATAAAATTTCCTATACTGTTATATTAATTATTTCTTAAATTTATTTTGAATGCATTATTCATTTTTATTTAATATTATTTTAATGTGATTATTTAAATGTTTTTTTGTATTTAATTAAAGGTGTTTTTTAAATTATATTTAATCATTTATTTTGTTTTTGATGTTATGTAATGTTATTGTGTGTAGTGTAATATTTATATATTTGTTTGTTTGTTTTTACTTTGTCTTATTTCTATTTTATTTTATATAGGGTTTTATTATCTTTTATTAATTCATTCAGAATTAATATTATATTTATTCATATTTTTTAATTTAATAACAATTTTGAATTAATTTTGTCATTTAATTTAATGGTATTTTATGTATAAAAGATCATATTCTTGTCTATTTCTGGTACATCTTGTCTATTGTCATATTCTCTAAATAACATTTTCATCATACACATCCTCTCCGTTTCAGGATGGTGCGACGGCCTTATTTTTGGCGTCCCAAGAGGGTCATGTGACCGTAATACGGCAGCTTTTGTCAACCGGAGCTAAAGTCAATCAACCGCGAGAGGTCTGATCTATACTCATGGCTTATGTGTAGTTTGGTTTTGATTAGCAGTGTTTGGTTTGCTATTATGTATTTCATTGTGTTCTCCGTGTTGATTGTGTTTTTGGGTCAGGATGGCACAGCTCCGCTCTGGATGGCAGCCCAGATGGGACACAGTGAGGTGGTCAAAGTTCTGTTACTGCGAGGTGCAGACCGTGACGCAGATAGAAAAGTATGTTAAAAAATATGGATTTTATTTTATTTTCCACAACATTTTCAACATTATCTCTTCCTATTCTGCCCTGGTTGGAATCAGACTGTTCAGCCAGGTGGAAAAGATTATTTTATAAAAGATTTTATAAAAAATGCATGAAATGTTTGACGCATTATCTCTGGTGTTTCTGACTGAAGGACGGCTCCACGGCTCTGTTCAAGGCGGCACATAAAGGCCACTGTAACGTCATCGAGGAGCTGCTCAAGTTCTCTCCTTCACTCGGCCTTCTGAAGGTACAACAGCATCATCTGATGTCCAAAACGTCCAGGAAGTGGTTCAGTTGTGACTGTGTGTGTGTGTTTTGTCCTGCAATCTAGAACGGTTCTACAGCTCTTCATGCCGCCGTCATGGGCGGGAATCCAAAAACTGTCAAACTTCTGCTGAAGGCAAATGCTGATCCAGCTTTACCCAACAAGGTGTGTTTGAGACATGCAGATTATAACATATTAATTCACACATATTATTCTATATATATATATATATATGTATTTAATCTTATTTGTAGGCTTTGTATTAAACCCAAATATATAATAATTATTGATGTACATCAATAAATTACACAATTATTATTTTAATTTATATATATATATTTATATTAATTATTTCTTTATTAAAATATTGATATATTAATTATAATTATTTATTTATTGAAATACTTATATACTAATTTCATCCTTATCTTTTATTCTTTTATATTTAATTAATTATTGTTTTATTATTTTATTTTAAAAAGTATTATTATTAGTAGTAGTAGTAGTAGTACTTTATTTTTCATATTAAATATTATTTTAAAAAATTGTTTAAATAATATTTATATATATATATATATATGGCATTAATATTATTTTACATGGCCAACTTGCTAAATTATATTTATTTAATATAATATTAAAAAAATATTTATTACTAAATATGTATTTAAATTATTTTGTGTGTGTGTTCGTGTGTGTGTGATTTTATATATATATATATATATATATATATATATATATATATATATATATAAATATGTGTGTGTGTGTGTGTGTGTGTGTGAATATACATATAGATGTGTGTGAATAATCTACTGGTCAGTGGTCAGAGCGTTTAAGTAATGAATGAAGCTGCAGTCAACAGCTAAAAAGTGTTTTAATGCCACTTTCTCTCTGCAGAATAATGAACTGCCGGAGGATCTGACGAAGAACGAGCGCATCCTGAGAGTCCTGCGCCTGCCGCTGCTGAACGGAGGGAGTTGATGACTGCTGGGTTTGCCCTTAGCTCTCTCTGACGTCCTTGTTTTTATGTTGATGAAAAATGAATGCACTACATCCTCCTGAGAGAGGAGCCGCTGCTTTCCTGTCTCGTACAACCCATCTTATAATGGTGCTTGATTGCTTGCAACAACACAAATGCACTAGAAAGCAGAATTGCTTATTTGTCTTATTTGATTTTTTTTGTTAAATGTCTAAAGCATTTATCAAATTTGTATATTTTGTAAGAAGCAGCTTAAATAAAATGTTTAAATTTGTTTTGTAAAATTAATAAATTATTTTGGTATTATTATTTTAGTAGTGTCTTGTAGCTGGCAAGTATATTTTAATTAACAGCATGTTGTCATTAAAAGAGCTCATGAATCCGTGTTTATGTCATACTAGGACTACTAAAACAAAGAAAGGGGCTTCACAACCAAATAACAAATAGTCACAACACAATAAAAAAAAAAGCTCAATGCTTGCTAAAAAGATTAAACAAATTATTCTTGGCTCTTTGATGAGTAGTTTTTCTTGCCATATTTATTTTCTGCTGAAAGGGAATTCAGACTTCATGTTTTCTTTAGAAAAGTTTAAATCTTGGTGCGTAAATATTTGTTTTTTTTTTAACATTTTATGTAGCATTTTGTCTGTGTGAGAAGTGTGCTGAAATGTATATTTGTCAAAACAATAAATGAAAATGCTGCTTTTAATGTCTTTTGACTATTTAAAAAAAGATTTATTTGATTGCATGATTTTTAAATTTTATTCCATTTTATTTTAAACATTACTACAATATTTCATTTTAATTTTGATTACAAAAATTCGGATGAGACGTTAAACCGAGGTCCTGACTCTCATTACAAATGGTCATTACAAATCTCATGGCACTTCTCATAAAGATGGTCCTGGCCAAATTCCCTCTACTGGCCCTTGTCAATCAAGGCCTCCTAATAATCCCCATCCACTTGATTGGCTCTATGACTGTCTCTCCTCTCCACCTGTAGCTGGTGTGTGGTGAGCGGACTGGAGCCATTGTACTGTGGCTGTCGTCCTATCATTCAGGTGTATGCTGCACACTAGTGGTGGTTGAGGAGAGACCCCCTACATGATTGTAAAGCGCTTTGGGTGTACAGCAATACACAATACACCGCTATATAAATGCATCATTCATTCGTTCAATTTTACTTATTTTTATTTGTTTGTAAACTAATTCTTGGCTCTTTGATGTGTATTTTTGTCTTGCCATATTTATTCTCCAATGAAATGCATTTTGGACTTTATATTATCTTCAAGAAATGTCAAAATCTTGGTTCTTAAATATGCGTTTCTTAACATTTTATTTAGAGTTTTGTCTGTGTAAGAAGTATGGTAAACTCTTTATTTGTCAAAATTATAAATGTAAACGAAAATGCTAGTTTTTAACGTTTTTATGAGGGAATTAAATATTTTAAAATCCATTTATTTGCTTTTTTTATCATTTTAAATTTTAAACATTTTTTTTTCTTTTTTTTTAATTACTGGCAGTATATGTTACATTATTTGTCTCAGTAACCCAGTAATGTTTCAGTAAAACTGAAGGCGTTTCCGATGCGCGAGAAAGGTGTGTCTCGACGCTCGTGACTGTCAAGACTCGTCGCGCCGCTCTCGCCGGAGCTCGCCTCCTCGCCGCCTGCTCACATTGAAAATGAATGACTTCCGGCCACTTTGACGCTCTCGCCGGCGGCGGTGTGAACGCACAGTAAACACTCGACGCGGAAGTGCGCGAGACGCACAGATTTACAGACACACCGAGAGTCCGCGATGCATTCATTTAAAAAATGAATATATTTGAACCGTTCACGCAGTAACATATTATAAGTTCACCTTCAACACACAGTCAACAATGACAAATGCCAATTTACAGGTAAGAGACTTCACAAGCGGTGTGACAATGGACTTTTTCATGCTGTTATATATGATATGAATTATTGTTATACTTATCATTTTTCTGTTCTGTTTAAACGTATGCTTTGACACCATATAGTCTTAAATATAATTATGTTGTTGAGGTTTACAATGTATTGTTTAACCGGTAAACATGTGCTCGTTATATTTAGATGGCTTGCTTATTATTTTAATACATAACTTACATTTAAGGAAGTGCTTCTTGACTTATTTGTTACTTTGTAAAGGTTTGTTTTTTAGCTCCTGTCTGGTACGTTTTTATCTCCTGTATTCATTAGCCTGTCCTAAAACTGGTTTATCCAGTTATCCTATACTACACCACACTATAACATCTGCTTAACACAGACAGTCCAAGACAGATTGAAACATTTAAACAGGCCTGTCATTGCTCTACAACCTGATCAAGTCATCCAGCTATATATGGGTGTTTTTGTAACTACAGACAATTTTATTATTTTATTTTTGTCTTAAACATTTTAAATATCACTTGTGTGCAGAATAATTTTATTTGATTTCCAATAATTTTTATTTGTGTTATTTCCAAAGTGTGAAATATTGTATGTAATTATGTGCATTTATGAAACATACAATAGCCCTTAGTGAGAAATTTTTTTTTTTGTCCTTTTTGAACCTCTCTTCTATATTTACTTGTGCATAATAGAAAGCCATTGATTTGGCCAGCAGAGCCTCTGAGGAGGACAAGGCCAAAAACTACGAGGAAGCTCTGCGCCTCTATCAACATGCAATCCAGTATTTTCTTCATGTGGTAAAATGTAAGAAGCCAAAAGTCACTATTTATAAACTTCACTTAGATTTCACGTGCAATTTTTAAAAAAAATTATATTTTATTTTGATTGATGTTTCAATAATACTATATTCATATATTATCAAATATTAATAATATATATTAATAAAACATTACTTGTTTTTATCATTAATTATTAAGTATAATATTTAATATAAAGATCTATATATATATATGTGTGTGTGTGTATACATGTATGTATGTATGTGTGTATATGTGTGTGTATATATATATATATATATATATATATATATATATACACACACATATATACACATATATACATATATATATATATATATACACACATATATATATATATATGTATATATATATGTGTGTATATATACATATGTGTGTATATATATATATATATATATATATATATATATATATATATATATACATTTTTTATACATATATATATATATACAAATATATGTGTTAACATACAGTATATACATACATTATAATATTGTATTTTTTAAGTAATTATATTATTTAGATGAGCCCATATGTATTCTTATAACATATGTATATATTTCATTTAAAATATTGTGTTTTATTTAATTGTAGTAATATGTTATATATTAATAATATTATATATTATTAATATATTTTATTAAATGCAATTTAGTGAGCAAAAAATCCTGAATTAGTATTGGCACGTTTTAATGTTTTAATAGTTTTTTGTTTTTTTTAAATGTATTATTATTTAATTAATTATTTGCTTGCTTGCTTATTTATATTGTATTTCATATCTTAAATGTATTCGATTCACTATTAAATGCAGTTTATTGAGCATGAACTAATAATGGCACATTTTATTGTTTTGATATTTTATAGTGCAGGCAATTATAATTTATTTAGAATATAATTTAATTGTTAATTTAAATATTAAACATTTAAAATATGAATGAATTATTTAATATATTTAAATTGTATTTATTTATTTTAATTATTTGTATACTATAAATTGTCTTTTATAGCTTAAATGTATTCAATGTGGTTCATTGATCAAAAATCCATAACCTGATGATGGCTTATGTTTTATTATTATTGTGATGTTTTATGATGCAGATGAAGCTCAGGGCGACAAGGCCAAGCAGAGCATCAGATTGAAGTGTGCTGATTATCTGGACCGAGCGGAGCAGCTCAAGCAGTACCTGAAGAAGAAAGAGAGCGCCCCGCCCTCCAAACCTGTCAAAGTTCCCCAGTCTGACGATAAAGGGTGAGAGGATCTACTTCCTGCTCAGTCGACTAATCCACTTCCTGTTACACGGAGTAAACCCAATATCAAATTTCATCTTATACAGGACTGACAGTGATGATGGCGATGCAGAGAAAAAGAAATTCCAAAGTCAACTCCAAGGTACAACATTTTGTGTCAAACAGACTTTATTAAAGAAGCCACAACAGGAGAAAAAAACATGGATTTTCATACTTCCCAGGTGCTATTGTCATGGAGAAACCCAACATTAAGTGGGATGATGTTGCTGGTTTGGAAGGAGCCAAAGAGGCCCTTAAAGAAGCGGTCATCCTGCCAATCAAATTCCCTCATCTTTTCACTGGTATGAGAGGTTACGTGTGTTAATATGTCTGAAAATGTCTTCTGAAGTGTTCTGAAGCTCATCACTATCTGCAGGGAAACGCACTCCGTGGAGAGGGATTCTGCTCTTTGGTCCTCCAGGAACGGGAAAGTCCTACCTGGCTAAAGCAGTGGCTACCGAGGCCAACAACTCCACCTTCTTCTCCATCTCGTCATCAGACCTGGTGTCCAAGTGGCTGGGAGAGAGCGAGAAGTGAGTGCTCCTCAAATGTTAAGTGGGAATATATTATATATTATTTTATGTCACATTAAAATGTTTGTTGTTAATTCTGTCATTGTCTGTTAGGTTAGTGAAGAATCTGTTCAGTTTGGCTCGGGAGCACAAGCCTTCAATCATCTTCATCGATGAGATCGACTCCATGTGCGGCTCCAGAAACGAGAACGAGAGCGAAGCGGCCCGCAGGATTAAGACTGAGTTTCTCGTCCAGATGCAAGGTAAACGCAAAGCTAGCGATAGCTTTGTCGCAAGAGCAAATTTGATGCTGTCCGAGTCTCATTTGGCAGGGTTGTTATAGTTTTGAAAATGTTACTTTTTTTTGTTTATTTTCTTATGCAGGTTCAATTCCCGTTTAGTGTTAATGGTTCGGAAATAGTTTTTATTTTGTTTATATATAAATGCTATGTATGTATTTATTTAGATATTATATTGACATAATAATCCATCCATTGATCCATTCTCTAAACTATCCTCTGTTGGGTTGCTGAAGTATGGAAGCCTGCTTCTGTCACTGAATAAAAAATTAAAAAGGTAATTGCGACTTAATGATAATTTTTTTTCTCAGAATTGTGAGATTTAAATCGCAGTTACGATTATTTAAGTCAGAATTGCGAGATATAAACTGGCAATTCTGACTTTTTTTTTGCAATTGAGAGTTTGTATGTCACAATTCTGACTTTCTTTCGTAATTGAGAGTTTGTATCTCACAATTCTGACTTTTTTTCGTAATTGAGAGTTTGTATGTCACAATTCTGACTTTCTTTCGTAATTGAGAGTTTGTATCTCACAATTCTGACTTTTTTTCGCAATTGAGAGTTTGTATCTCACAATTCTGACTTTTTTTCGCAATTGAGAGTTTGTATGTCACAATTCTGACTTTTTTTCGCAATTGAGAGTTTGTATCTCACAATTCTGACTTTTTTTCGTAATTGAGAGTTTGTATGTCACAATTCTGACTTTCTTTCGTAATTGAGAGTTTGTATCTCACAATTCTGACTTTTTTTCGCAATTGAGAGTTTGTATCTCACAATTCTGACTTTTTTTCGCAATTGAGAGTTTGTATGTCACAATTCTGACTTTTTTTCGCAATTGAGAGTTTGTATCTCACAATTCTGACTTTCTTTCGTAATTGAGAGTTTGTATCTCACAATTCTGACTTTTTTTCGTAATTGAGAGTTTGTATCTCACAATTCTGACTTTCTTTCGTAATTGAGAGTTTGTATCTCACAATTCTGACTTTCTTTCGTAATTGAGAGTTTGTATCTCACAATTCTGACTTTTTTTCGTAATTGAGAGTTTGTATCTCACAATTCTTACATTTTTCTTCGCAATTTGCGAGTTTGTTTCTCACAATTCTGACTATTTTTTTGCAATTTGCGAGTTTGTATCTCAATAGTCTGACTTTTTTTCTCAAAATTGTGATATATATATATATATATATATATATATATATATATATATATATATATATATATATATAAGTTTATAATGTTATATGTAGTTATAATTATAACAATTCTGAGGGAAATTCTGAGTTAATATCTTTATTGTGTGTTTTAAAGTCAGAATTGCATGATATAAATTCACAATTACCTTCTTTTTATTTGTTATAAATATGTATGTATTTAAGTATGTATCATAATATAACGTATTATTAAATTGTATTATTAATATGTAAATTATAATATTTTATCACATTGAAGTCATTTAGTTATATTTTTGATATAATGTTATGTTTGTTATAATAATTTTTTGTTTTCATAAGTTTTCAATATTTAACATATTGATTCTAACTTTTTTTATTCTATATGATAAAGATTTATTGTGAATTAATAATATTTTCCAGATAATATTTAAAAAAATATTTTTTCTTCTTTCTAATTTTTTTTTTTGTTATATATTACACAAATTTTGTAATGTTATAAAATAATTCCAATTATATTGAAGTCCTTGATTTTTGTTAGCAGTTGTTTTCTCTTCTGTTTTTGTCTTCATAATAGTTTTCATTATTTATTATATTATTGATTATAAACATAATTTTCTCATTCTCGCAGGCGTAGGAAACGACAATGAAGGAATTCTGGTCCTTGGAGCGACGAACATCCCCTGGACGCTGGATTCTGCCATCAGGAGAAGGTGCGTCATGCAAATCCACACAAATTCTCATGTCTTGAAATACAGGCATTGGTTTATTGTTGCCTCATGGTTAAAGGTTTGAAAAGCGCATCTACATCCCTCTTCCCGAGCTGCACGCTCGCTCCGCCATGTACAAGCTGCACCTCGGCTCCACTCCCAATAGCCTCAACGAAGATGATTTCATAACTCTTGGGAAGAAGACTGAGGGCTACTCGGGTGCTGACATCAGCATCGTCGTTCGTGACGCCCTCATGCAGCCCATCCGCAAAGTTCAGGCTGCGTCCCACTTCAAAAAGGTACGGAATGACATTTGTCTGGAAGCTTGATTCCGCCATGGGATTTAAAAAAGGTAATTACGACTTTGTCTCATAATTCAGAATTTTTATCTAGGATTTCTGAGGTTTTCTCACAGAGTTGGGAGAAAAAAAAGTTGGATTTATGAGATAGAAAAAGTTTATACCTTAAAATTCTGACTTTTTTTTCTCTGAATTCTTACATCTCACAATTCAGAGTTTATATCTCGTGATTCTGGGGAAAAAAAGTATAAATTGTGAGAAAAAAGTACAGTTTAATTACCTTTAAAATTACCTTCACGATTACTTTTTTTTGATCCCATGGCAGAAATAGGCTTCCAAATTATGTTCTTTTTTCCGCCACAGAATAAAAAAAAATTATAGTTTTTTTTTTTAAATAGTTTTTCTCATAATTCTGACTTTTTTTTTTTCTGACAATTCCAACATTTTTTCTGAGGATTGTGAGTTTATATCTCAATTCAGACCTCATATCTTGCAGTTCTGAGTTTATATCTTGCAAGTCTGAAATTATAAAAAAGAATTGTGATAAAAAGTTTTATTTTCTATTTTTATTAATTTTTTTCTACTTTTATTTTTTATCCCATGGCCGAAACAAGCTACCATATTCTGTTCTTTTTTCTGCCATGGAATAAAACATAAATAGTAATTGCAACTTTATATCTTACAATTCTGTCTTATCTTTTCTTCCGAATTGTGAGTTCATATCTTGTAATTCTGAATTTATATATAAAAAAGTCTCAATTGTGAGATTAAAAAGTCACAATTACTTTTTTTATCCCATGGTGGAAGCAAGCTTGCATAGGTTTGCGTGCCTAGTAAAGCGTCTAATCGAGCTGAATCCGTCCTCTCATGTCTGTTTTAACAGGTCAGAGGAGAGGCATGGAACAACCCAGATGTTGTGGTGGATGACCTCTTAACGCCCTGCTCTCCAAACGACCCAGGCGCGATCCACATGACCTGGGTGGATGTAGCGAGCGATAAACTCCTGGAGCCGATAGTCAGTTTGGTAAGTTTGCAACTAGTGGAGGAAAAAAGCTAAATTCCCAGAGCTTGTTTTGATCTTCTTGTCTGTGTGTCTCAGGAGGACATGTTGAGGTCACTCGAGAAAACCAAGCCCACTGTGAATGAGGAGGATCTGGAGAAGCTGAAGAAGTTCACTGTGGACTTTGGCCAGGAGGGATGAATATTTGCAGGATTCGCGTAGCATTTATTTATATTTTTCCATCATGTTTACAAAGCTCCTTCTCCATATTTTATTTCTCAAAATCTTTGGTTAGTCTTTAACCCTGAGGTTTTTTGTGAGCCTTAATATTATCCTGAACATAACCAATCAGATCAGATATCCATTCATTATTATTAAAAATCCTCTTAATTTTAAATGTTTTTTTTGCAAATGGGTCATAATATTTTTTACTTGGACTTTTGAGAGAGCGAGAAAAAAAGATAATTTGTATTTAACTTGGTCACTTGTGCCTCAATGTCTGGTTATCTACCTTATTGCCAAAATAAGACTTAAAAACGACTAGTCTTACAACCAACTTGGGACCACAATCAAAGACAAGCAGTGAGCTGTGAAAAAGTGTTTACAAATATGTGAATGTTTTGGGTGTGCAGACCTCTTTTGTTTGTTTTTCTACTTTCGTCTGTAAATAAAGTATTTACTCTACCTCTAATCGCGTGATTCTGCTCTTTGTGGTTTTCATGCCTTGTTCCGTTTTTACTATCATCTAATGCCTTTAATATACGCTGCTTGAAAGTGGTCGCAAGCAGACAAATAATACCACTAAACAGCAGGTGGCGCTCTTACACAGTGACGTAGCGTAACGTAACTTGCGTGAGCACGTTCTTCTATACACGCCATGTGACTTTTTTTTTACAAGCCTATAAAAACGTTATATTTTCTTTTTGTAATGTTGTAGTGTTTATTATAAACAATTGCAAACTGAAACGTAATGAATGAACTGACCCAAAGAATCACAAGACATCTTATTTTAATAGTTTATAACACACCGATTATTACGTGGGTATATATTAACATGTAAATTGTTTTTTTGAGGTTCAAACAAAGCAATTAAGAAAAACAGATATAAGCAATAAAGTATGGTGTCAGATTTTTCTAAAGCACATTTAAACACCTGACCTGAGTTAAACTAAACCATGACCTCAAATCCACTGATACCTCTTGTATGCATTACGATTATTATCACTTATATACTCATGATTATACCTGTTATGTAAACACAACAAAGTCAAAGTACAGTAAAGAACAAATCATTACATAATTGTGTAAATCTAACCGATTCTGTCTATCCGACTTTCCCCTGAAGTTTCCCACCATCGCACTATCCCACAACACATTGTGAATGTTTTACATTTTGTATTAACTCAAGAGAAAAAAAACACACAACATTAGAGATCAAGACAAAATCACATTTTTCAAAGTAAATAAATAAAAAGAAAGTGTCCACAAAAAAGTGAAAATACACACTTGATAACACCGAGTATAAATAAACAATAAAATGAGTTCAAAGAAGGCCGCCACAAAAACAAAGGCAAAGAAAGGAAAAAAACGTAGAAAAGGTGCGGCAGATTTAAGGACGCACTCGTTGCTCTTTCCTGAATTACATCACAATCACCGTCACAGTATTAATTATGTATCATCATCAGTATTATTACAGGATTCCTGTCAAATTAGATTTAAATGAATATTTCACACAAAAATGAAAATTCTGTCATTATTTACTCACCCTCAAATTTCTTGAAATCACATGATTTTTACAGACATTTAAAAAAAAGAAATTCAGGCTGCTGTTGGCCATACAATAACTGATATTTTATTTTTGAAGATATTTCTGCCAAATATTTTTTTTTCAATATATTGTCATCAATTAAAAAATTAAATCAAAACAGACATATGATTTTTATATATTTTATATAAAATATATATATATTTTATATATATTCATGTCTGTTTTGTTTTTTTATTTGATGAAACAGACGTGTGCCTTTTTACAAAAAAAACAAAAAAAACATTACAACTGAATTTTCATTTTTGCGAGAACTATTCCTTTTAACCGACTGTCAGAAAAATATTTAATTCAACACAATTTTGGCTTTGCAGAGCTGCAAACGACACTAAAAACTGTTTCTTTTCTAATTAGAAATAACAGGAAAAAAGTACTTGCCTATCATTCTTTTCATCAAGGCCTGTGTCATCGTTAGTATAAAATCAACCCATTTTTAGACTCAACAACAGACACTTTGTGTTTCTAAACAGCAGCTGATCTATAAACCTCACCGATTTTCCTAATCTTAAATCCAGCCGCCAATCTTTTAATGTATATCTTTGTATGCTACAGATTAAATTTGCAAAGCAAACGCGTTTGTTGGTGCCTAATCAAAAGTACATAAGCTTTGGTACAAAGACAAATACAGAAAAGTAAGCTAATATTCGCCCAACCCGGCTACATTATCAGACCTGCACGTTACGAGGCGTAAAGGCAAAGTTAAAACACAGGAAGGGTTTCCCGCACTGTAGGTCAGGTGGGGTTGGGCTGGATTCACACAAACACATCAGAATACGGAAAACAGGGAGCCGAGGGCCAATCCCGTCGCAGCACCGGCCAGCATCCCCAGAGCAACGTCACCTGTGTCGTCACGCCGGCGCTCCTGCACGATCACGTGGTTGACGCTGGGTGCGTATCCGCCTGATGGACACAAACGTCAATCAAACTACATAAAGGTTATATGTCAAAAGTCAACAAACTTCCTGTTACCTTGATAATGATACGGGTAGGCAACTGCATACTGCTGGCCATCTGCAGAATAGACCATCTGTGTGGCATAAGGCGGAGGATGAGGAACATAACTGCCATATCCATCAGGATAGAAAACCTAGATGAAAATGTGGGGGGGGGAATAAAATCAGGGATGCATTATTTATCAGTACCTTATAATTTTTTTAATTGGTATAAATATATAGTTTTTAATTTTTTCCTGGATGCTCATACATTTAAATATAGAATATTTCTATTACTTCTTTTTCTCATATTCGATTGCATTTTAAATGATCTGTACTATTTAAATTGCATTATAATTTGTAAAAAATATTTCATTAATAAATTAATATATGTTTTCAGAGTATTTACTTCTTAATCATGCATGCTACTTTCCCCTATTTTTTATATTCAAATTATTTGTTTTTATTTATTGCATTTATTATTTATTTGTATTTATTTAGAGATTTTTGTAACATTTATTGAAATTTTAACAATTTTTTTTAAATAATTACATTTTATTAAATCATTTAAAATTCTATTATAAAACAACTATTTTTCATTTTTATTTATTATACATTTTCTTTAGTTTTTCATTAAATTTAATTACATTTTACATTATTTTTAATCATTATGAAAGTTATTTATATCACAATTAAATTATTTCATTATTTTACCAATACTACTTTATTACTGGCTCTGGAATATTTCAAATTTTAATTGTACATTTTTTTTCATATATTCTCTCTCTCTGTATATATATATATATATAAAAATGAATGTTTAATTATATTTTAATTACTGTTAATAATTCTAAAATATAAATTTTATGTACAAATTATTTTATAATTAAATGATAGAATTCACCTATATCTTCATATTTAAATGTATCATACATTTTTTCTAAGTTATAATATTTATCACATTTAATGAATGAAAAAAAAATCAATTATAAATAATTTTGATAAACAAAATGTAGAATTATAATATTAGCCAAAACATGAAAATAACAATCATAAAACAATCTGCATTAGTGTCCTGCTTTGATCAGATGAACTAGTTAAAACTGAAAGCATCATTTGAAGCAGTGTTTTATTGGGATTGATAACATTCTTTTTATAGCAGCCAATATATTTTCAAGTATTGCTTGTAAACGTAATCCGACCTCAATTGTTCTTCCTGGTCAAATAAATTTATAATCAAACAGAAATGACAAAGTCAACATCTAAAAAGAGCTTTAAAACGCATGCAACAACATATGCAGGATATCCAAGTAAAATAAAATATTATTTTTTTGTAATAATCAACATGTGTCATTTTCCTTTAAATGTATTACCTGCGAAGTTGGGTTTAATTCAGAATAGGGTGGAGGAGCTGATGCTACGATGTCCTCGGCAAAACCGACCTGAGAAGGTGGCACAATCTACAAAACACACCAAGTCATGTCAGCAAATGCATCTGTACCACTTCTAAAATGAGCTCCAGAAGCTGTGCAAATGGAAAGTTTCAATGTGAAAGTATTTTCCCAGTCAGGCTGCATTTGTGTAACTCACAGTGTTGAGTCTGGCGTCCTGAAGTGCCATGCTCCAAGCCCTGTGCCAAAATACATTGAGTTAGTATGAAAACAATCGAATTTTGAAGAACACATTGTAAATAATAATAGAAAATTTGACTCACAAAGCATCGTCTGCACTGTCTGCGCAGACGCTGATGACCCGACCGTCCCGGCAGACGATCTGCAGGAGGGAGTCTTTGCTTTTGCCCTCAGGTGGCGTGAGCTCTGGAAATAAATAATGGAGGATGAAGACCAACAACAAAAACAACAACACATGAGGACTTTACCAGGCTGCTTATTATTTACTTTTTCCTTCCTCTGTTGGTCTAACGACTTGCAAAAACCTGTCAGGTACTACATAAGGCGGCACTTTTGAGGTTTCCACATCTTCCACGGTTCAAAAGCAGAAGGAAAGACGGCAGATGAAGACTGAGGTGCGGCTCACACCCACCTCTACATGCGCTGGCGTTGCGGATGTTAATGCAGTCCACCTTCATGTGGATCTCGTCTTCCATGTCCCGCCGCTGCTGGTCATCATAGAAGACCAGACGTCCATCTGACCAGAGGTCAAACCAGTTTCTCTTCCAGCGCCGCAAGATGGTGCCTGATAGATTTTAGAATTACATTTTTAATGACTTTAAAATTTTATTCAATTATTATTTTTAAAATTACATTCTAAAATTAAGTACAAGTTTTATATATATATATAAATTTATATATATAAAATTGTATATATATATATATATATATATATATATATATGTGTGTGTGTGTCTGTCTGTGATAAATTAGTGCCGTCAAACAATTAATCACGATTAATCGCATCCAAAATAATATGTGTATACTGAGTATATTTATTATGTATATATAAATACAAACACATGCATGTATATATTTAAGTAAAATGTTATATTTATACAAAAGAATTTAATATAAGAATATGAAAATATAAATGTGTAAATATTTTCAAAATATATACTGTGTGTGTATTTATATATACATAATAAATCTAGACAGTACACATACATATATAATGTAAACGAACACTTTTATTTGCGATTAATCGTTTGACAGCACTATTATCAATTTATTACAAACTTATTCATTTCAAAATATATAATTTATTTAGACAAAATAAATTTAATCAGCAATGTTTTATAATTAAAACCTAATAAATATATAAGCTGTATCTGCATATATATTTTATTTTTCATATTATGAATGTAGTATAAAACAATTAAAACATTAAATAAAAAAGACCACTTGTTAATGTAATCTGACCTCGACTGTTCAAGCTAAAATAATGAAGTAATTATCTAAAAAGATCTTAGACTTACAAGACAAACAAGATGCAGCCTAGCTGCCTAGATAGTTAGCTTACTAGGTTTTGAGACACAAAGTTCAGCAGTTTTTTAACTTAAGTCTAAAAACTCAAGAGGACAGGAAACCATTCGTGCATGTCTTCTTTACTGAATAAAAACTAAAAGCAAAACTGAAAAGCTTTTCAATTCAACTTCCAAGCTAAACTGATGTATATTTCATGAGTTCCCACAAAGAGGTTTTAAATTATAAAAGTGCTATTTAAACTTGAATTACAAAACATGTTCAAATGCTCAAATTAGACTCCAAAACCACCAAAACAAAGGATTTTAAACACGGTGTAATAAACACTCACTTTGTCTGTGCAGCCACCCGCTCTTCACAAACGCCATCCTCCAATACACTCACTACCTACACATACAAAAACAATTCACTTCAAGCCTATACACACTATTTTTATGTATAGACTGTTAAACATGTAGATATTGCTTATGTTTAACAGTAAATATAGTTTAGCTGTTGAACTTTCTGAGTTAGCTTGCGCTCGCGGCGCCGTTGTGGAAAAAACGACGACAAACCGACGAAATAAACATCCAGAGATATCCCAAAACAACTACAAACATGTCGAAACACTATACGGGTCATATTCATGCAATATTAAATGGGTTAGATGAGTAAATCTACCCTCTGTCGGCGTGTTTCTGTTTGAAGCGTGAGCGACTAGCAGTGATCCTCCTCTCAGCTGATGCCTTGTGTCACAGTATCAGATGATCAACACGACTTTTATTCAGTTTCACAGACTTTTATATACTTTACACGCTTTGTTTGGCGAGATATTATAGTACAGAGCGTTTTTAGGTTAATTCATATATTTAACATGTAGGGATCCAAGACATATTCGAGCACATTCAACTGAACTGAAACTTCATTCTTATTTTAGGTGTTTTTTTTTACTGTGTTTACAAACTAAATAATGTTTTTAAAAGTTGACGATATTATAATGATATTAATATAATGAGAAGGAGATTATAGCCTAACAATAAACTGTAGTATTATATTTAAAATTATGTATACGTTGTTTACATAAAATAGAATATTTTAGAATACTAATTAATTTCATATATATATATATATATATATATATATATATATATATATATATATATACACACACACACATACATATACAATGTTTTATAAAGTATTATACAACACAATAATAATAATACCACATTTTCCTTTTATTACTGAATATGTTATACTTAACATATTCATTTAATTTTTCTTTTTCAATACATTTCACAACCTTTTTCTGTATATATTAATTTATGTTATAAATCTTATGGTGCATTATATTAAATATTCTAATATATTATTTTATATTTTTTAATGAAGTTCTTTTAATTAAAAATTTTTTTTTTACTATTACACTTATTACCCCCCCCCCCCCCCCCCCCACACACACACGCACATATATAATATTATAAATTTGAAATGTTATGAAATGTTACATTATGATTTAAGTATATATATATATATATATATATATATATATATATATATATATATATATTAGGGCTGTCAGTTTAACACATCACCTTGATTAATTAGTTATGAAAAAATAATGCGATTAAAATATTTTCACGCAGTTAACGCACTAGCCCCGCCCCCGGGCCTCTACATCATCTCACATTTCATACAGTTGACTGTAGACAAATATTATATTATATTATATTATATTATATTATATTATATTCGAATGAATGACTCATAAAGACATTTTCCGCCACCTGCTGGCAGATTTAGTTTCTTTTTTAGAGTATCATTTAATTAAAATGTAATAATTTAATTAAATAATAATAATAATAATAAAACATTAAAGGGATAGTTCACCCCCCAAAAATCAATTCTGTCATCATTTACTCAAACCTCAATGACTTTCTTCTGTGGGACAAAAAGAAGGTATTTTGAAGAATGTTGGTAACAAAGCTGTTTTGGTTACCAATGACTTTCATTGTATGAACAAAAAATACTGAGATGTTTCTCAAATTATCTTCTTTTATGTTCCATAGTCTACGCCGTTGTAGCCTAAATGTTTATGTGTAATAATTTTTTTATGTTGAATCAAATAAAATATTTCTAAAGCTACAATTTGTAATGTCTACTTGATACTTTCTCATTTAACATAAAATATATATATATATAATTTTTTTATCATATATTTTAATTATATTACATTATATTATATTATGATATATTTCTTTCACATAAATTACACTTTTTTTCTGTACATATATTTTTGTGACAAGTACAATTTTATATGGGAGTTATTAAGAAAAGTATTGCTTTACTGTTGACTTTATTTTTCATGACTAGCATTTAAATTTTAATAAAGATAATATATTTTCACTATAAAATATATAATAACATTTCATAATTTTCCTTTAAAAATATTAATCATTTTTCTGTATACATCACATAGAATTTTACATGGAAGTCATTAAGAAAACTCTTTGTGTACTTTGCAATCTTTATCAGATTAGTTACAATATTTGATTGCTCTCACCACTAGATGGAACAGTTTCACTGGGTACTGGGTACATTTAAAGTTCCTGCAAAGGAAAACGCCATTACTGGAACATTTTTGCACAAACCCATGTATAGGTTGTCTTTTAAATGAAAAGTAACCAGCAAAGTTCCTATTAAGTTTTGCGTTTTGCATCTGCAGTCGTCGTGTTCCTCCATCACACTGCATTTGCCTAAGCCTTATCCAGCTCAGTGTTTTCCTAGTGACCTTTCCCACTGACAGCTTAATGAATGAGGGTCAAAACCAAATGATACTGAATGATCAAACCCTAAACCCCTCATTTATGAAGATTATGGCGCAAAATTGCATTAGATCAGTTCACATTTGCATTTACACAAGCAAACTGAATCCCAAACCACTTTGAGATCCAGTTCAGAGAACAGTTCTGAGACTGTTCTGAGAACAGATAGCCGGATCTAATCCTGTACTGTAACCTGTAGACAGTGTCCACTTCCACAGCTGGGATCAGAGCAGGTCGGTTGGCACAGCTGAGCTCGTTCCAGTGCTGGTGGAAATAATCTCATCCGAGCCTCATTCACTCATACTGGGGATGCTCGTGGGGGCCGGATTCAAGTGATTTACGCAACAATGTCTCGCCAGTGGTTGGCTGTTGCGGATTTTGTTTTGTTTTAATCTTTGGGCAGATTAACCGACTGAACCAATTGTGTGCCTCCACGGGACTAATGTGTGGGGAAAACTTGTGAATTCAAAACAGAGTCCTTGCAAACTTCATCTAGACGAGAATATATTGCTCTGGAGGAAGTATAACAAATGTTTTTTTGTGTGGTTTTTTTGTGGATACTATGATGGTCAGCTATGCATATGACATCAGTGACTGACAGGTAAGTGTCACTGAAGTTTACATTAGTGCTTGTGCTGTTAAGTGAGTTTTTGTTTTTACAGTATTCTGTAGATCTGCAAAATGTAGAGTTTGTAATCGTATATGACCCTACATAAAAAAGTAAAAATAAAAATTATATTATATTATATTATGATTAAAATGGTATAAAATAATATAATTTAATATATATATATATATTCAAATAAATTAAATTATTCATATTCTAAATTTTTAAATGTATCAATTCTCTACATTTAAATTTTGTACACACACTCACAATATTTATGATTTATTTAATATTTTTTAAACTTTTCTACATTTAAATCGTATCTTATACGTGTTGTATCTTAAATGTGTTGTATAAACTATACAAATTTATTATTTATTTTTATATTAAATATTATATTACGTTATAATTTTTAATTGTTTACATTTTACAAAAATAATAAATAAAATAAAAAGTAATAAATAAATTAATTCTTATATTTATTGTATATATATATATATATATATATATATATTTTTTTTTTTTTTTTTTTTTTTTTTTAAATAAATGAAAATTACTCAAAAATATATACTATATTTTTACTATATTATTTATTATTACATTATATATTAATATTAATATTTAATATTTAACATTTTCTACATTTAAAGTGTAAATATTTACACACACACACACACACACATCCATATCATATAAATATAAATATATTATACTGTTTATAATATAGTATTTGATAATATAGAATGTATATATAATATATATATATATATATATATATGATTTTAAATTAATGTAATATTTAATATATTTATAATATATAATTATATAATATCTATTTTAAAACATTTTAAACAATTTAAATGTCATGCACATAAAACTATTTATTATTTATTTTATATACACACGATATTACATTATTATAATTCTTTACATTTATAATAAGTGTTTACATTTAAATTTCAAAATGTCATTGGATGGATGGATCATGGATGGATAAACAAACACCTTGAAAGAGATAAGATGTGAAGCCCTTGTGTTCGTACTCATTATCAGTTGGCCATGGAAAACCTTTAGGCTCTCTTCAGCATCCCTCCTCCTCTCTGCAGCTGTTTGATTTAAATGTAGCCTAATTACAAGGAGCATGTGACTGTGTCAGGACGTTTAAAAACGCACATAATGACTTTAGAGCAGCAGCAGTGATATGTATCCGCTCATATTACCGCTGCAGGCTGGGTCTGTGTCTGTGTTAGAGGAATGCACAAATAAGAAGGCCTATTCAGCTGGTGTCCTGCAGTTTATGCGTCCTTGGACCCAACTGTGTATGAAGTTCAAGACCCAGCCCAGCGCTCTCTATTACAGCTGGCTTTGCTTCAGAACAGGCCTCAGATCAGGGATTCAAGAAAAATAGCCCAGTGACTTCTGTGCGTGAAAAAATCAAACCAGACCCCAAAAGCTCTCACAACGTGACGATTAATAAACACAAAGACGCGCACGAATCAACAAAGGAAATTCCTAGGCAGCTGGAATATGAGAACTTCCTCTCCTCTGCATTTAAGAATTCTTCCATCAATTTTCCTCCCAAATTCTAGTATAGAATTACGCCCCTCCCACTCGGGGGCGGAGCTAAAAGGGCCGCTCCACCAATAGGAACGTCTCACAGGTCAGTTTTTCTCAAAGGTGGTCAAGACCGTCTCCATAGCAACGAAGCGATAGTTCAGCAAGTAGTTCAGTTTCTGTAACGCGAGTGAACGATAGCCAGTCCTTTCAAACGCAGCTGTTTAGTTGGCCAAAATTGAAGTGGGAGTGTGCCGAGCTCACTTGAGCAGGCCAAAACAGCTGGAGGAAGAAAGAGAGAAGATTTGGGACGCTCAAAACTGAAAGCAAAGCAGAAACTAGAGCAAGATGGGATTTGACTGGCCGCTTGTGTTTTTGCTGACTCGAATCTGATTTGATCAATCTTAAAATGACTTTATAAGTGCGCATGTGCCTGCTGTGGAGGATAGACAGCAGAGGGGTGAAGGAGGTAAGATGTTTGAAGATGATATTTATTAGTTTTTCTGTCAGATTTACTGCTTTCGTGATCTTTAAAAGTTGTTTGTCCAGCTTTCATGGCCACCTGTGCGCGAGTCATTGCATTTTGTTTTCTTGACCCATGCTTCTGTTAGCTCCAGTGTTAAATAAATGCCAGATGAGAGAAGTGTTTTCGTTTCTGGTCCGACACAGTGACCCCCGTGTGTTTGGGGGTCACACCAGCAGCAGATGGGATAGTAATGACTTTAGGCTGCAGAACTGTAGAAGTCGACCTGAGCTCTAAGAAAGACATCAAGAAAGCGTCGTGTATGACTTTTACTTATTCCTCTGAAATGGTCTCATTTCCTGTTGTTTTCTCATCACCAACAGATTGGACTGGAATAAAAAGCAGCACATGGAAAAATTGGAAATAGAAGTCACGGAAATGATCAATTTCTATAGTGAATACTTCTAAATACTGTTTATTTTTAAGCTTGACTCTATGGTAGGCTATTTAATTAGCTTTAAAGTGCCCTTTGTAAGCATGTTATTTATTTAGCCTAAAAAGTCAAGAAACAAAATCATGGAAACTTCTAGAGTGAATATTTCTACATTATATCTATTTCTCATTTGATTTCTTATTTGTGCGCATATTAATTATAAATAATTAATTATAAAAAAAATCATCCTGCATCCTGAAAATTACAAGGTCATCAGCCTAATATGTTGCTGTCTCTGGTCATTGAACAACTAGCTTTTGTTGTAAGTCAATATGAAGTATGGCCTTCTTAAAATTTTGGAAATGGTATGTTAATGTTTTAAATGGCTATTAAGCGATTAAAATTATTTCGAATTTTCTCTCTTATTATGTGTGTTCAGATGGAATAATGTCTGTGTGGATCCAAGCATGAAGTACCTGGAGCACCAGGAAGGTGTCCTAATTAAGAGAGGACCAATTAAATCAAATTAATCTGCCAGAAAACTCACTCATTTGTGAATTTACCTCAGAGAAAACATACTTTTCTATTCTTGTCCTAAATAATGGCTGTCAGATGCTAAGTGTACAACATGACCTAACTGCACCGTAGAATATTAATTAAAAGTTAAGAGCATTCAGATGTTAGTTTGACGACATTGTGCTTTGTGAAATGATGATTGGAGGTTTAAAAGCAAGATTGCGCTTTTAAGCCGAAAGCTAAAAGTGGGATAATGTGTCACCAAGCCCTACATTATTCTCAGAACAGGTTAGCGTGTTGTATCGGTTACTTGCGAAACTATTTGTTCTACATCAGTGGCGTTAGTAGTTAGTAGAGCAGATGAAACTTATGTGTTACACTAAAATATTCAGTATTACTTTCCCTCAGCCTTGGGAAAATCCAGTTTCAATGCCACAATGACATACTAGCAATTGTTTGTGACTAAAAGATATTTTTTTAGATTCTGTGGTCAAGTCCTGGCCACAGCTGTTTGGAAAGAATGAAAGATGCAAAAGTGTTCATGTCAACAAAAAGTGATTTATCAAAAATTCAGTTTAGTGAATAATGTGCTTTCCACTGGTCTGAGGACAGTTAAAACCTCTGTGGTTACTAATGGCCTCAAAAAGACAGTTTAAAATGCCAAATACAGTATATCATGCAGTAAGTGATGCTGCCTAATGAAGGCCTGTTTGCACACACAAGTATTAAATGTCACTCAAAAAATGCACAATCACTAAATTATTTGCACTGAAAAAGTCTTATTCTTAATGAATATTCTTATATTGTCTTTAAGTTAAAAATATGAAATATGATTTTTAAAGGAAAAAACTTTCTCTGAAAGCAAGTCTTAATATTTAATTTTATTGTATTGGTGCTTCAAGAAAATGTATCTCGTTTATAAGAAAAGAAAACTGTAGGGCTTTTTTATATAAAAGACTTATTTCATAAACAATACATTCACGTAAACATTGGTTTTCATTTAATAACCGCGTGTACGCACAAATTTGTGCGTGAAATCTGCGTACAAGTATTTTCATGAATAAACTATGATTCACCAAAAATATTTTAAAGGCTGGCTAAAGGAAAGGTTGTGTGGAAATCCCTTATATGGAGATGGTTTGGGTATGTTTTATGCAAATTGCTCATTTAGAATATTCCAAATTTATTAAAGGGGTCATATATTTTCTTTTATCTTTTAAATGTTACAAGCTGATCTTGCACATATAAGATCCGTAAAGTTGCAAAGATTAAAGTCTCAAGCCCAAAAAGGTATTCTTTCTAAAAGTTAAGACTCATCCACGCCTTCCTAAAATGCCTCAATAAAACACGCCCCCACAAATCTACGTCACTGTGTGGGAAGATTTACAGAACACCGCCCAAATGTTTACACAAAGAAAGAAGGCGTAACTTTCATTCTCGCTGTAGTACTGTTGCTGCTGCCACCATGTCTTGGAGACGCTACGTTTCCAAATAAGGTAAGGGGCGTAACATTTCCGTCACATGCTCGAGGTATTCGGCCAATCACAACACACTGGATAGCTGGCCAATCAGAGCACACCTCGCTTCTCAGAATGATGAGCTTTGTAAAAAATCGACTCGTTTCAGAAAGACGGGGCAGAGAGGAGCAACAATAATGTACGATATGTGGAAAATATAGTGTTTTTTTACCTTAAACCGCGTAAACACATTGCATTACACCAAATACACAAAATAATGTTCTTTTTAGCAACGTCATAAGACCCCTTTAAAATTACAATGAAGTTAAGAACAAATTCTCTTGTGTGTATCCACGCAGTTATTAATAATAATAATACATTACATTTATATAGCGCTTTTCTGCTTTTCTAAGCACTCAAAGCGCTCTACATTGTGAGGGGTGGTGTCTCCTCGTCCACCACCAGTGTGCAGCATCCACCTGGATGATGCGACGGCAGCCATAGTGCGCCAGAACGCCCACCACACACCAGCTTACTGGTGGAGAGGAGACAGAGTGATGAAGCCAATCATTGTAAGCGGGATGATTAGGAGGCCATGATGGTCAGAGACCAATGGGGAAATTTGGCCAGGATGCCGAGGTCACACCTCTACTCTTTTTGAAAGACATCCTGGGATTTTTAATGACCACAGAGAGTCAGGACCTCGGTTTAATGTCTCATCCGAAAGACGGAACATTATTAGCAAGTGAAACCTAACTTGTCTTTCCATCCCCTTTAGCAACTATAATGCTCCAGTGACAATCTGATTCGATCATGGAGGACGCAGTGACCTCTGAAGATGCTGAACCCCTGCCTGCCACCTCCCAAAACATTGACATCCACCTCAGGGAGCCAGAGGACGAGTGTCCTTCCAGCACAAGCCCGGAGCCCAGCACCCCGTCCTTGCCTTCTAATCAGCAAACTCAAGGCTCAGCTGTATCGGCACTGCAGTCCAAGGTCAAGGCTCTCTCCGAGCGCAGAGTAGCTTGGAAAGAACCTGGAAGTAAAAACCAGGACAAACGAGTGGTTCCCGGGACCTTCATGCTGGGATATGCCCTCACGGACGCTTGGGGCTCCAGCAGCAGCGATGAAGATGGGGAACCTCGCAAGCCCCTGATGTTCATTGCCGGAGATCCCAAGCCTCAGGTAGAACTCGAGTACGATCCCATTTCTTCCAAAACTTTACTGGCAATTACACGTGGCCTTGGAGAAGGAGCGAGTCTGGAGAACCTCTCGAACAATGCTTGCAGGGCTCAACATGATGCTTCTCCATCTGATAAACCATGGGTGCCTCCAAAGTATTTCTGGAGGTCCATTAGACCAGAGATGCCGGTTCTAAACGGGAACTCCCCTGTGGTGAAAGATGGACCAAATGGAGAAACCATGGGACACAAAATGGGCCACAAGTTTCCAAAAGAACTGCAAAGGTCTGACAGCCTGGAGAGTCACCTAAGCAGGTACAATCATGGTGAGGTGGGGCAGTGTGGACTTTGGCGGGCAGACAGCTTGGAGAGCATGTGCAGCAGTGGAAGCTCGCTGTCCCTGGCCGAGAGGGTCGAGATGAACCGAGGTCTTCTCAAACAGATGCTGCAGAAAGCCCAGAACAAAGACCATGTGCCAGGACAAAGGATAGAGGACCCGACACACATTGGTGGTAGAGGTAAGGAGATCCATTAAAGTGGGTCAATGACAAGGCGCTAATTTTTATAAAAAATGCAATTAAGACTTGCAATGACTTTAACACACCTCTTCTATAATGAACATGTGTTTAATTTCCGATTTACAATATATTTGGATATTTTTTGGGGGGCAAATTAAAAATGCTAAAGTGGTATGACTGTTCTGATATAATAATGAAGAAAAAGCCTATAAAAAATATGAAAAACTATGAAATTCTTGAAAAAAGTAATTTTCATTGTTTATTCGTTTTTATTTAATTATTATTTAAAAAAAAAAAAATCCACTAAATCCCTTATTAATCACATTTAATTTTTTTACAAAACTGGTTGACTCTCATTGCCTAATAATAAATGAAAAATGTTTGAAATTTTCATTTATAAAATGATAAAATAAATGAAAAAATCATGAGCTCCAACCAACATGCAGAAAAAAACGAAGCATAAAACAGGAAGTGACATCACAGAGGACCCCTACAGAGCCTCATGACTGTGTGCAAAATCTAAGTTTAAACTTTTTATTTTTTAAGTCAGTCCAGGTTGTAAAATGTCATGTGGTGTGACTCCGAAAAAACTAACAAAAAAAGATATACCTTAAAATCTCTAGTTTTATTTATTATTTAACAATATTTTTATATTATTTTTATATTTTATTAGGGCCCAAGCACCGCGGTGCAAGGACCTTATTGGAATTTCTCCATTTATTATTATTTATTTTTCTATAACAAATAATCATGATGTAAGTTATGTGTCATGTGTAAGTTATTAATTGTTATTGGATATTGACACCACATGACAGTTTCAGAGTAAATAAATCTAAACATCTCTTAAAAATGTTCTAAAAACACATGAATACCAAAATACCTTTTTATCTTGAAAAAAATATATTTTATTATATATTTATTTATATATTAACATATAAAACAAACAAAAAGAGCACATTATTAAGAACCTGGCATATGAGTTTCAAACTCGGCTTGAAATCGACCATCTTATTTCTGGAAGCTGGGATGTAATCGTCCTTCTCTGATGTAACAATGTACAATATAAAGCGTAGCAGCGCTAATCCGAGGTTATCAGACAGGTGTTAAATGCTGTTAGCACATGTCTGATGAGATGACATTGTCTCCTTTAGCATGTTTATGGATTACACGCAACAATCATACATGACCTCCCTAATGAAGCAGAGGTCATATAGACGAGAGAGCTGGATAATCCAGATATGAGGGGACAGAAGGATAAGAATGAGAGTTACACTGATTAAAAACTACTCAGAGTAACAGTGATAAAGGCTGGGAGATGGGAAAACAGAGACGGTGTGATGCTTCATTTGTTTGCTTGTTTTCCTCACTTTTGAAGCACCAGATGTTGACGCAAACATGATGACCTTGGCAAGTGAGATAAACAACTGGCTTTTAGCTGTCTGGCAAACACAGCTCACTCAACATGAAGTAGATAAAGCAGTAGTGAAACTGTGGATAACCTAGAGTTTTGGTTTTGATAGAATGCAGGGAAAAATGCATTATAAAAATTTAATTAAATAAAATATACATATAAATATATAAATATATATATATATAGGTACATCTAAAAAAAATTGATTATCGTGAAAAAGGTCAATATTTTTGGTCACTCATTTCAGAAAGTGAAACCCATATATTATTAGGGCTGTATACCTTGGAGAACCTGGCGATACGATACATACCTCGATACACAGGTCACGATTCGATACGTACCTCGATACAGAGCTGTCTCGATACGATTTGATACAATGTGACACGATTCGATACGATTCAATAAAAATACATGGGCCAGAGCCAATTAGTTAATGCTGAACACATTTACTCAACAAACAGAACTCTGCATTTTTCTTCAATTTATTGAAGACATTTATTGCTTTAACATTTTCCATGAGTTTTTTTAAATTCGCGGGCGCCGCTGCGCCCCCTAATGGCTGGGCGGAGTATCGATACTAAGGGCTAGAATGTCGATACTGTATCTTTTTTAATTATATCGGTATGTATCTAAGAATCGATATTTTGAGCGCACCCCTATATATTATATAGATTCATTACACATAGAGTGAAATATTTCAAGCCTTTATTTCTTGAAATTTTGATGATTATGGCTTACAGGTAATGAAAACCAAAAATTCAGTGTCTACGAAAATTAGAATATTACATAAGATCAATAAAAAAAGGATATTTTAAACAGAAATGTCAGGCTTCTGAAAAGTCGGTTTCAATATGCACTCAATACTTGGTTGGACCTCCTTTTGCCTGAATTACTGCATCAGTGCGGCTTGCCATGGAGGCAATCAGTTTGTGGCACTGCTCAGGTGTAATGGAAGCCCAGGTTGCTTTGATAGCGGCCTTAAGGTCATCTGCATTGTTGGGTCTGGTGTCTCTCATCTTCCTCTTGACAATACTCCAGATTCTCTATGGGGTTCAGGTCAGGCGAGTTTGCTGGCCAATCAAGCACAGTAACACCATGGTCACTTAACCAGCTTTTGGTACCTTTGGCGTGTGGGCAGGTGCCAAGTCCTGCTGGAAAATTAAATCAGCATCTCCATAAAGCTTGTCAGCAGAAGGAAGCATGAAGTGCTCTAAGATTTCCTGGTAGATGGCTGTGTTGACTGTGGACTTCAGAAAACACGGTGGACCAACACCAGCAGATGACATGGCAGCCCAAATCATCACTGACTGTGGAAACTTCACACTGGACTTCTACAACTGGACTTCTTTACACTAAGCTCTAATCATCAAAATTAAAACAATTTTTTTTTACGTAATGAATCTAAAATATATGAAAGTTTCACTTTTTGAAATAAGTTACAAGAAAAAAACTTTTTTCACGATATTCAATTTTTTTTAGATGTACCTGTATACAGTGGTGTGAAAAAGTGTTGGCCCCCTTCCTGATTTTTTTTTTTTTTGCATGTTTGTCACACTTTAATATTTCAGATCATCAAACAAATTTAAATATTAATCAAAAGATAACACAAGTAAACACAACATGCAGTTTTTGAATGAAGTTGTTTATTATGAAGGGAAATCCAAACCCACATGGTCCTGTGTGAAAAAGTGCTTGCCCCCTAAACCTAATAACTGGTTGGGCCACCCTTAGCAGCAACAACTGCGATCAAGCGTTTGCGATAACTTGCAATGAGTCTGTTACAGCGCTGTGGAGGAATTTTGTCCCACTCATCTTGGCAGAATTGTTGTAATTCAGCCACATTGGAGGGTTTTCAAGCATGAACCGCCTTTTTAAGGTCCTGCCACAGCATCTCAATAGGATTCAGGTCAGGACTTTGACTAGGCCACTCCAAAGTCTTCATTTAGTTTTTCTTCAGCCATTCAGAGGTGGATTTGCTGGTGTGTTTTGGATCATTGTCCTGCTGCAGAACCCAAGTTCGCTTCAGCTTGAAGTCACGAACAGATGGCCGGACATTGTCCTTCAGGATTTTTTGGTAGACAGCTGAATTCATGGTTCCATTTATCACAGCAAGTCTTCCAGGTCCTGAAGCAGCAAAACAGTCCCAGACCATCACACTACCACCACCATATTTGACTGTTGGTATGATGTTCTTTTTCTGAAATGCTGTGTTACTTTTACGCCAGATGTAATGGGACACACACCTTCCAAAAAGTTAAACTTTTGTCTCGTCAGTCCACAGAGTATTTTCCCAAAAGTCTTGGGGATCATCAAGATGTTTTCTGGCAAAACTGAGACGAGCCTTTATGTTCTTTTTGCTCAGCAGCGGTTTTCGTCTTGGAACTCTGCCATGCAGGCCATTTTTGCCCAGTCTCTTTCTTATGGTGGAGTCATGAACACTGACCTTAACTGAGGCAAGTGAGGCCTGCAGTTCTTTAGATGTTGTTGTGGGGTCTTTTGTGACCTCTTGGATGAGTCGTCGCTGCGCTCTTGGGGTAATTTTGGTCGGCCGGCCACTCCTGGGATGGTTCACCACTGTTCCACTTTTTCACACAGGGCCATGTGGGTTTGGATTTTGTTTTCCCTTCATAAAAAACCCTTCATTTAAAAACTGCATGTTGTGCTTACTTGTTATCTTTGATTAATATTTCAATTTGTTCGATGATCTAAAACATTAAAGTGTGAGAAACATGCAAAAAAAATAAAAAATCAGGAAGGGGGCCAACACTTTTTCACACCACTGTATATATATATATATATATATTTTAAGTCAGTATTAATTAGGGAGGACATAACCCCTGTAATCTGCACACTGAATGTCTCCGTGTCTGTTTCCGCAGGTATCTGTGGCCTGAATGATAGTGATTGGGATTCTGGGATTTCGCTCCAAGGTAGTGAACACAGCCAAAGGTGGGCAGCACAGATTGATGCTCTCACATTACTCTCTTACACACAGCATGTGTATTTACTATTTAGCTTCTCATAGTGCTGATTAAAGATTTATTATTTCAGCTTCCTGAGACTCTCAAAAGTAGTGTTCCTTAATTCCTCCTAAAAAACAGCATCGGCACATCTGAATGTTGAACATACAAAAAAAAACTGGAATGTGAGCTCAGGAGAAAACAGCTGCTGATGCTTTTCATAAGCTGAGGAACTAGATCATAATCGGCTCTTCCTGCCGCTCCTTTAAACTCCACCTAAGAGTTGAATAACAAAGGAAATAGCTGAGCGTTTTTCTCCAAATTAATAAAGATGCCACAACTTCTTAAAAAAAACACATGGGTCATTGTCAGGATATTTGTGTCGGAAAATGTCAGGAACTTTAGGAACATTATAGGAAAAACCATACATTAATAGTATAATCATGATATTTATGTAGATTTATTTTTAAAAAGTGTTCTATATAAACCCATTAAAATAGTGATGAATTGAGGCATGAAAACATGTTCGATAATAAACGTAAGTTTTTTTATTATAATTATTTTTTGTTACATTACACACTAAACAGAGTTTCTGATATATGATGGTTTCCATAAACTTTTATGGTTTTATATCCCCCGCCCCCCCCATAAATTAGTGTACTTGATGTATTTAGTTTTAAAAATAGTAAAAATCCTAAAAACCAACAAAAATAAATTAGTATATCCATATTTTTACTTAATAAATTAGTTAAGTAGTGTCGGACAGACTACTAAATTGGCTACTAATTTGAAGAAACAAATATATTTTTTTGTATTATTATTATTATTTTTTTTTTTTTACATTACACACTAAATTTAAAGTTGAAAAATAAGTTCAATTGACTATGATTTCTATCAGTAGTAAGTCCTGCAGTATAGTGTTTCCTGATAATGACTCATGCACTCGTATTTATGATGATTTCATAAGCATTTTTATGGTTTTATTTCTTTTTTCATAAATTAGTGTTCTTGGTGAATTTAGTTTTAATAATCCTAAAAATCCTAAAAAAACAAAGATATGAACAAAAATAAATAACTATTACATCCATATATTTTTATTTAAAAAATTAATTAGTGTCAGACAGACTACAAAATTGGCTACTAATTTTAAAAAACAAATATTAATTTTAATTTTAGTATTATTTTACTTTTTTTTTCTTTTGCAGTACACTTAACATTTAAAGTTATGAAATAGTGAGACTAGGTTCAGTTGCCTGTGATTTCATATGCATTTTTATGGCTTTTATTTTTCATAAATTACTGTACTTGATGTATTTAGTTTTGAATTGAATTAAATATGAATTAATTAGGCAAATTAATAAACAGTATATCCATGTTTTGGCTTGGATTAAAAAAATAAATATGTGAATTATTGAAAGACAGGTAACAAACTTGGCTGAAAATTTCATGAAAAACAAATATTATTTTTTTCATTATTATTATTATTATTAAAAATATTTTACATTACACACTAAACAGAGTTCAATTACAAAAATATTACATAGTAAAACTAAGTTATTTTTTTGTTGAATAATATCAGTAGTAAGTCCTGAGGTATAGTGGTTCCTGATAATGACTCATGTATTCTGATTTATGACGATTCATAAGCACTTTTATGTCTTGGTGTCACCATATTCCTATTTTAGAGTAATATTCAAGCCTTTGATCATGTAAACATATGCATAAGCCCATCTAGTGCATCATAATCAGGTACAAACCCCACACACACTCAGCGTCCGTCAGCCTAATTAGTGATGACGGCCTGCTCCACTTAATCCTCCCACTCTGCACAGGAGCTGACGTGTTTCTTTCTCTGTCTCTCTCTCTCTGGCCGGCCCACAGGGCCTTTGTGTTGGGCGACGAACTTCCGCTGAGCCCTCGCCACGAGCAGGCCAAACGACTGCTGGAGAGAGCTCGTATGAAGGCCCGGTCCAACCCTCTCAAAGCCGACCACACCATCCTACCCGTCCAGAGGGACAACCCGTACGTTTTCCCGGTCTCTTTCTCTCTAGTCCTTGGCTTGTTGGGGTTTCGGCTGGGGGGTTGGGGTTTTGAGGCCTAGGCATCATGGGAAGGGAGGGTGACTACACGGCTCTCTTCATATCAAAACAAGGAAGCCTTGCCTGCTCACTCTTGAGGATTTGTGTGGGGGATGTAGATCTTAAACTGTATTATTTGTGCTGGACTGAATAGTCTTTTGCTCTGTTTGGAGACGGGCAGATGATAAAGGGAAGGGGGCAAGTGTTTGTCAAATCTCTTTTTAGAAGCAACAGGTGCTGTTTTCTATTTCAGTCTGGCATATTATATAAAGACATTAAATAAGGTTGTAACTTCTGTGTCTTTGTATGAAACTGATATACAGTTATTATAGAATAACTCTAGAATCAAAGAAAACAAAGATGCGTATTCAGTGATAGCTGTGAAACAGCAGGAAGCTAATGGTAGTCTGAATTTAAACTTCTAAACTAAGTATACTGATGGCCTCCTCCAAACTCTTCTGTTATATAAGACTACCTGTACACACGGTTGGTGCCTCTAAATCCCACTTCCCCGTCCAACGCTCTGTTCTCTGCCTCAGTACTTTCACACAAAGACAGACAGGCGAGCCGCCCCAAACGCCTTGTTTGGTATGCAGACAAGCGGCGTGCATTGCATGGCAGCATCCGGAACAGATTAGGGCAATTTTAAATGCCACAACAAAACCTGACACGCACCGAGAAAAGAGATTTTTTTTTTTAATATATAAAAATATACGTAAATACTAATAATCAATAAAAAATAATTTTCATGAATTAGTGTACTTGGTGCATTTAGTTAAAATGTAATTTAATTAAATTTAATTTAATTTAATGTAATTTTTTGGCTTAGTTTAAAAAATTATAATAATAATAATAATTGAATTAGTTACTGACAGATTAAAATTCTCCCTTTTTATTTAAATGGGAGCTTTGCTGAAACTGCTTTGCCGTCCTGCTCTGCTACACCTGTCATGTCTGCCAGCTGTTACTTTCCTTCTCCCTAATTCCCTCCCTGCTTCTCCCTTATGGGGAAAACAGCTCAGTGATGTTGAGCACACTGCTGTCAGCTTGCTCTAGTTAAACTTAACACTTAACTGCCTCTCTTGAGATTGAATGTTTAAGACAAACTTGCAGCTGTAAAGTCCCATAGGTTTCAGAACAGTGCACTAAGCTTTATGGGCATAAAAACTCCCAGTGCACAATAATACACCTGTAGATTACTATCCCTGCAGTTTTAGCAAGCAGGGAATATTGAAAGGCACTAGTTTTGGTTGTCTCATTTTTAACAATGAGCTTATGTTATCGAAATGCTTGGCATGCCAAAGACAACCTTTCTTAAAGGAGTAAAAAAGCATGTCAGGAATGTGCACAGAGTAGCCAAAGAAGAAGGAAATTTTCCTCAGGAATTTGCCCATGTCTCCATGCTGAGAGATAGTCTGCCGGCTGCTTTGGCATGCATCCGTTTCTTCACGTATCTAAGTGCTCAGGAATGCAACTCATTTCATATATGTCCATGTGTGTACAGGGAACTGTTGTCCTGGGTTGGTGTACCCTTACACCAGGCTCCTCTTGCGGGGAAGGAGGGCGTGTCGGTGGTCTCCGGAAACCTTAGTGACTCCTCCAGCGGCGACTCGGCAGGTGGAACCCGCCGGAGACACGGACAGTCCCCAACCCGTGTGCGTTTCGAAGACGAATCGGAGAAAGACGCTGAGGTGCGTTACCTAGAGCGGCTTCGCCAGAGGCGCAGGGCTGGAGAAAGAGCACAGGGGCTGCTGGTGTCCAAACCCACTTTGTCGTCTTACATCAATGGACATGCAGAGACAGGACATGGCTCGAATGATTCAATATTCTGGAAACCAAAAGCCAAGAAGAGTTTGTTGAATGGCAAATGTTCGGAAACGGCAAACAGGCAGTGCAACTCTTGTGGGACCTTTCTAAATGAACCACCCGGGCCTAGCTTGAACTCAAATACTCTGTCTTTACCTAATGGGAAAGTCGAAGGGAAGAAGATACCATGTTGGGTTGCTCCCACCCTTCCCAACCGGCTTGTCCGAATCGAACAGATTAAGGAGACGTACATTGGGACAAGTCCCGCTATCGTCCACAGCGATGGAATGCACTGCAGTCCTCTGGATAACGTGAGCGGTAGAGGAACATTCCAGAAGCTAAAGAAGAGGGTCCGGAAACAAGAGAGCAAGCAGGAACCCTTGTACGTCAATGGCCTGAGGGCTCCAACACCTCCGGATTGCAACAGTGGAACTCAAATATGTCTCTCGAATGGACTAGCATTGCCACTCAACCCCTACGCCACGGATCCACTTGGACAGAGAATCCCAGCTGCTTGCTGCCCCATATCCAGCAAGGGACCTGTAGCACCTCCACTGCCCCCCAAAGGTGAACCATCCAGCTCGCACCTTCCTCAGCCAACCCCTCCACCTCTCCAACCGAAAAAATCAGCTCTAAAATCCAGCGCAAAGAACCGCTCTAATGGTCAGCGTACCGTCAAACTCATGTCTTCACCGGAGTACCTGGACTCCACAGAGGCAGGGGGCGCTGTGGAGAGCTGTCTTCAGGAACAGGCTTCCTCTGGATTGGGTTATTGGGAGGACAGATCTGCAGTGTTCACCCCTGTACCCATACTCAGGACGAGCCCAGTTCTGTGTGCTCGAAACTCACCCATACAAGGGGAAGAAAGGCTAACAGGTTAGTTTAACTACATAGGCTAATAGCAGTAGTAACTGAACAGAAGGTTTATCCAAAGCAACTTACAATACACCAGGGATGTCCAAACCTGCTCCTGGAAGGCCAGCGTCCTGCACAGTTTAGCTCCAACTTGCCTTTAAAGGGCTAGTTTACCCAAAAATGAAAATTCTGTCATTAATTACTCACCCTCATGTTGTTCCAAATCCATAAGACCGTTCATCTTCAGAACACAAATTAATATATTTTTTATGAAATCCGAGAGCTTTCTGACCGTTCATAGACTGCAGCGCAACTACCACGTTCAAGGCCTAGAAAGGTAGTATAGACATCATTAAAATAGTCCATGTGGCATCAGTGGTTCAACTGTAATGTTATGAAGATACGAGAATACTTTTTGTGCACAAAGAAAAAACCAACAACTTTATTCAACGATTTCTTCTCTTCCATTTCAGTCTTCACCAGCATTCACGACAGCACCTCGACGCAAAGAAAAGAAGAAATCTGTAAATAAAGTCAATATTTTTGTTTTCTTTCCACATAAAAAGTATTCTCGTATCTATCTAAAATTACAGTTGAACCACTGATGTCACATGGATTATTTTAACGATGTTCTTACCACCTTTCTGGGCCTTGAACGTGGTAGTTGTGCTGCAGTCTATGAAGGGTCAGAAAGCTCTCGGATTTCATCAAAAATATCTTAATTTGTGTTCCGAAGATGAACGAAGGTCTTACGGGTTTGGAACAACATGAGGGTGAGTAATTAATTACAGAATTTTGGGGTGATCTTTCCCAACATACCATCCTGCCTGGAAGTTTCTAGCAAGCCTAAAAGACCTTGATTAGCTGGTTCAGGTGTGTTTAAAGCTGCAGTCCGTAACTTTTGGTGCTCTAGTGGTTAATAAACAGAACTGTGTGTGTCTAGCGGAAGAACATTGTAGCCAGAGCTACTTCTTTCTGTTTATGTCTATGACGAATCACGCAGGGGCTACTCCACAGCGGTACCTACCTGAACCAGTCTGAAATAGTCCAAATATAAACTCTTACTATGGGTGTACTGTAGTGATTCAGGACAAGCCAAAACACAGTTTGGAAAATGGATTCATGGTGTACTCGCTTATTATATCAATTTTGTAAATTTTGAACATAAAAGTTACAGACTGCAGCTTTAAGTGGGGTTAAAGCTAAACTCTGCAGGAACAGAATTAGACACCACCTGAGACAATTGACCTAAAGAAACATTGGGTGTCTAGATTGGGCACAATGGTGATCGCCCTTCGACTCAAACCAGCAACCTTCTGGTTACTAGCACTGAGCTTTAGTCACTTAGCTAAAAATTAGTTTTTCAGGACGATAAACAATGGCATAAAGTCTGCAATTTGTAAAGCACTACTAGCACTAGCTTTTGTTGTGTTGCACAAGTGTCCTACCTACTAGAACTTCCACATTTTTAATTCACATTTGAGCACACTGCAAAGGATAAAGCTAATATTTAGCACTGTGAAGGTTAGATTTCACACACACGCTTACGTAATCTAATCTAAAAATTTATCAAAGCTTTTCCCTGAATCAAGAGGCAGTTCCAGGTAGACCTGTGAGCCCTGCTCCAGTCAGCAAGGTGACACCTTTGGGTTAGCACATGTGCGGTTCTCTTCACTGCGTTCCTGTCCCACTGGGGATTGTCCAGATCAGCAGATCCACACTGTCCTGTCGGAGTAATCCCACAGTGGGCCGGTCGCTAGCAGCTACTCTCTCCCAGTCTTTTTCCATCTCCTTCAACAATTTTATGTCTTGTGTGACGCTGCTTGGAAAAGCATTTTCTCACTTGCTTTTCAGTTACATAATGTTACATTGTTAACATATTCAGTTTACACCTTATAAAGATTCATCATGATATTTAACTATTTACATAGGATGTTTCATCCATTATCCTATATTACGCACAGCCATGTTTTACATTCTTCTCTAGATGTGGAACAGCACCAGAGTACAGGACAGCTGGGATCTGATGCAACATCTAGCAGTGCTGAATCAACCCAGACTCGTCTCGATGACGGACACATTAGAGGGCCAATCAGACCAGTGCATCACAGGGCAACTAGCCCAAACTTCTCACAGTGAGTAAAGAGGGAAAGAAAGAGAGGGTGGAAATAATAAATATGCTATGTCCGTACCCACATCTACTATAATCCCCTTTAGCACTTTAACAAACCAGATCCTTTACTAAAATGTACAATCCTTTCTCTGAACAATGTAATTTCCGGGGGCCACAATCATAGGGATTGTTTTGGCACTTGAGGCTTAAAGTAGGTCAGAGGAGATGTGGGCAAGGCTTCCTTATGACTACGTTTGTTTACTACAACACTGCCACCTACTGACTGAGAATTGCAATTGCATAAACATTTATACAGACCTCACAAAATCAAAATTGCAGATATATATATTAGTGGTGTCAAATAATTAATCGTGATTAATCGCATCCAAAATAAAAGTTTTGTTTACATAATATATGAGTGTGTACTGTGTATATTTATTTTTGTATATATAAATACAAACACATGCATGTATATATTTAAGAAAAGTATGTTGTTTATCTATTAAATATATTTATATATAATATAAAATATAATAATATAAATGTATATACATGTAAATATATTCTAAATATATACTGAATGTGTATTTATATATACATAATAAATAAACACAGTACACATACATATATTATGTAAACTAAAACTTTTATTTTGGATGCGTTTAATCGTTTGACAGCACTAATATACAGTGCCCTCCAAAAGTATTGGAACAGTAAGGCCAATTCCTTTATTTTAGCTGTAGACTGAAAACATTTGGGTTTGACATCAAAAGATGAATATGAGATGAGAGATTAACATTTCAGCTTTTATTTACAGGTATTTTCATCTGGATCTGATACGCAACTTAGAAGATAGCACCTTTTGTTTGAACCCACCCATTTGTCATGTTACCAAAAGTATTGGAACAGATAGAATTAACATAGATTAAAGTGAAAAAGACTTCATATTTAGTTGCAAATCCTTTGTTTCAATAACTGCATCAAGCCTGTGACCCATTGACATCACCAAACTTTTGCATTCTTCTTTTGTGATGCTTTTCCAGGCTTTCACTGCAGCCTCTTTCAGTTTTGGGGGGTTACTCCCTTCAGTCTCTTCTTTAGCAGGTAAAATGCATACTCTACATGGTTTAAGTGTGGAGATTGACTTGGCCAGTCTAAAACCGTCCACTTCTTGCCCCTGATGAACTCCTTTGTTGTTCTGGCACTATGTTTTGGGTCATTATCTTGCTGCATGATGAAGGATCTCCCAATCAGTTTGGTTGCATCTTTCTGTAAATTGTCAGACAAAATATTTCTGTTGACTTCTGAGTTAATTTTGCTGCTGCCATCATGTGTTACATCATTAATGAAGATTAATGAGCCTGTCCCAGAAGAAGCGATGAAAGCCCAAGCCATTACATTACTTGTGTAGTGTGTACTATAATGTACACCTGTGTACACTGTGTTTCAGATGAGCTTGTATGTTTGGGATCATGAGCAGATCCTTTCTTTCTCCAAACGTTAGCCTTTCCATCACTTTGGTCCATAAAATCAGTCCATAAAACCTTGTCCCAGAATTTTTGAAGCTCGTCTCCTATTCTTCTTGCTAATGAGTGGTTTGCATCTTCTGGTGTAGCCTCTGTACTTCTGTTCATGAAGTCTTCTGCGAACAGTAGATTGTGATACCTTCACTCCTGCCCTCTGGAGGTTGTTGCTGATGTCACTAACAGTTGTTTTAGGGTCTTTCTTTACAGCTGTCATCAACTGCAGATGTTTTCCTTGATCTACCCGTTTGAGGTGTGTTACTTAGTACACCAGTGGTTTCTTTCTTCCTCAGGAGATTCCAAATGGCTGTACTTGCTATTGCCGGTGTTTGTGCAATGGTTTGATTGATTTTTCATCTTCTCTCAGCTTCACAATTGCTCGTTTTTCACCCATAGACACCTCTCTGGTTTTCATGTTGTTACACGTCTAACTAACTATAAACGCAGTCTGCATGGATCTGAAACTGAGCGCAGACATTCAGTGCTATTTATTGTTTGAATAATCAATTAATAGGACACACCAGGGCAACAAAACACACCTGTCAGTCACATGTTCCAATACTTTTGGTAACATGAAAAATGGGTGGGTTCAAACAAAAGGTGCTATCTTCTAAGTGGTGTATCAGATCCAGATGTAAATACCTGTAAATAAAAGCTGAAATGTTAATCTCTCATCTCATATTCATCTTTTGATGTCAAACCCAAATGTTTTCAGTCTACAGCTAAAATAAAGGAATTGGCCTTACTGTTCCAATACTTTTGGAGGGCACTGTATATATATATATATATATATATATAAAATATGAACTTTTATACAGACATCACAAAATTAAAATTGCGGAATAAAATAAAATTGATGAAATGACAAAAAAGAAAAAAATTAACTAATATAATACGCCAAAAAGGAAAACAAACATCTTTTTGCCTGTGGGATTTGTTTTTCTATTATTATACATTTATTAACTATTATAATAAATATATTCATGTTAATTATTAAAAGTATTGTTTATTTACTTAATTTTTTATTGATTTATTTAATTATTGATTCAAAAAAGACTTTCCAAACCATGTAATATTGTCAATGTGGAGATTAAATTAGCAAAAAACATATTGAAATAACCCTGTTTTTCAGAGCGGGGACGGATGCAGAGCAGCGGGAGGGTCGACCCAAACTCTCCCTGCGGCGGTTCTTCTCTGCCATGGGGCTGAACAGCATGGGGTTGCTGGGAAAAGGACGATTCGGCAGCATGGATCAGCTCAGCCTGCACCCTAAACCAAACTCAAACCTGAACCCTCGGCCGACTTCACCCTCTACCTCCCCCAGCCCCACACACAGACATCACCACCAGCTGAAGAAAGCCCCCTCGCTGCAGACTATACGACTGGTTAGCATCTAGAAAATATCAACCTTTAGACGTCCCTCAAAAAACATCTAGAATTTGTTTCTTATGAATGGGTATTAATTGCAATCAAAGAGATACGGTAGATTACATGGATGTTGCTCAGTATGCTACTTTTTAAAATTTCAGGGTGATAATTTAGAGAGCAGCACTGACTGTATCATTTCTCAACACTAGGGGTCTCCATTTCTCCAGCTGAGAAGATCTTCATCGGCTCAAAACCTACAAATCCCCAGAAAGAAAACAGACCGTTCCTCTGCATACACTCCAGGAGAACAGCCCTGTAGTCCAGTATTAACCAGGTACAGCAAATTACACCAAACAATATATAATATAATATAATATAATACAATACAGTTGGCAAAGAAATGGAATTTTGTTGATATTTGGTTTCATGGGAAAAAATGTTTTTTGAGTCATGAATATTTTTTGAATTCTTGCGAAACGCGATATATATATATATATATATATATATACACACATACAGGCATACATTCATACACATACATTTACAGCAAATATAAAATGTTATGACTTGTAAATATTATAATAAATACATAAATTTACCTATATAATATGTGAATATTATTTTCATTCATTTTCATACGTTCACATTTTTATAAATATCATAATTTGAGTCATGAATATTGTTTTTAATGCTATATTATATATAGTAAATATATGCTATTAAATCTATTTAAATTTAAATATAAAATATGTAAATATAGATTATTTATTATTTATTTATTTATTTTTGGAAATATCAAGATTTTAAAATAAAAATAGTGATAGTTATGAGGGTCTAAATGCATCCGGTCTGCTTTTCTCGTCTTGTCATTGACCTATATTAAAATATTACTATCTGATACCATCCCTTTACTATGGTAATGCCATAGTACACACCACTTGATCTCAAATCTGCCTGTTTATTTGTAACCTTTTCGTGTTATGAACGATGGCAATTTGAAGCATGACATGTTCTGCATCGTGTTCCTGTAATGCTCAGACAGTTGTCGTGTTGTGCAACAGGATAAGTATTTTCCATTGACTGGGTCAGCTGCAGCAGCAGCAATAAAAAGAGGGAGAGAGGGAGGGAAGGAGGGAGGAAAGATAAAAATAGAGGTGTGTGTGTCTGCCAAAGAAAGAGATGGAATGCAGGGAATGATCACCCGTCTACATGCTGCTGCTATATTCAGCCTCTTGCGTGTGTTACTAGATGCTGCCCTTGAAGCATGTGTGTTTGGGTTGTTCACAGTGCCAGATAGTGTGTTTGTCGCCGGCATTGTGATTCAATAGCGCCTGTTAGCGTGTGTCGGTGTTTATGAGTGTGTGAATGTGTGTTTGAATGAAGGAGAGATAGCCAGAGAGGAATTCCAGCCCCAGTGACTGGAGACAAGCTGCAGCTTACATCATCTTTCTCCAGAGCCAGTAAGAAAGCAGAGAGCTGCTACAGAGACGGACTATAATTGGCCGCTCGCTCAGATCTGACAGAGAGAAAGGGAGGTAAAAATACGAGCTGAAATACAAGGAGCAGGCACTGCGATACGTCTGGGGACTATTGTTATTTGACCGGCTTCAATGAAAAAATTCACAGTTGAAAAATAAAATTCTGTACAATAATAAATAATAAACTATTCAAATATATTATATAATTTTTTTGTAAAACAAAATCATGTCATAAGGCCCTTTTATAATATAATATAATATATAAAAATATGACAGTGCCTTGTGATTATTTATTTTTATATATTTATTTATTTTGGACATTTCAAACAGTTCTGCGTGTATCTTGTATATTTAGCCTTCACAGGTTAAGATATGTTTCTATACAATATAAATATTACACTCCTATTCTGTTCTATTACATTAGATTTAGTGCTGTCAAATGATTAATCGCGATTAATCGCATCCAAAATAAAAGTTTTTGTTTACATTGTATATGTGTGCGGACTGTGTATATTTTATTATGATACATTAAATTATATTATATAAAACTACATGAGGGTGGGTTTATACAATACTCTTCAAAACTTATATTAATATTATATTAATGTATAAGACAAATGCTATACTTAATATATATAACATTTAATATTTAATAAAATTTTAATGTATAAATGATATACTAAATATATATATAATTTCTTTTTTTTACATATTTAATGTCAATATTTAATATACAATTTTAATGTAATTTTTTTTATAAATATATAATTATAATTAAAAGTAAATATATTAATAGAATTTTAAAATAAATCACACAATACATATTAGAAAATGCAACACATTAAAAATATTTTTCAACAGCTTTGACTTAGAGGTAGGATCTTTCACAGTCAAGAACCACTCACATTTTTCTAAGAAAATAATAATAATAATAATAAAAAAGTATTAAAATAGAACTGAACATAATTCAATATAATATATTGTAATTAGTAAATTATAAGTAACTCACCATATAATCTGGTACTAAAATAGTTCTTTTGCACTTCTGTGGTCTTTTTAAGTCGATAAATTTGTGTGTTTTAGGGATCTTCAGCGTGCCTTGAGTGTAGAGGACGTGGGGCGGCCCAGTGCGGTGCGTCCGGTGGGACGTGTGGCCCGGGCCTTCCCTGACGGCACCATCCTGCTGGAGCTCTCCAGACCCCCCAACGGCCCTTTCGGCTTTCTCATCTCACGAGGAAAAGGCAGGCTGGACTCGGGTGAGGGACCTTCCGCTCTTGTTTTCATACACTTCTGACTTAGTCGGAAAGTTTAAGACTAACCGGCTTTATGTTTAAGGTGTTTACGTTGAAGAAATGGGTGACAGCAATATGGAGAAGCTCTATGCAGGGCTGCTCGGGGTCGGAGACGAGATCTTAGAGGTGAACGGCGAGAAGGTGGCAGGACTCAGTCTGGACCTGGTGACCCGTTTAATGACTCAAAACAGCACAGCTTCAATCCGCATACTACGACACAGACGCCTACAGCGCTAACTGAAGACAAGACTGTACCAGAACCACATTTTGTTGCAGTCAACGTAAACAATAACGTCAGAAACGTCAGGGACTAGTTCGTGTAATCGGCAGTATTACGTTTAACCGACCTTTTGGAGTTTTATCGCAATGATCACACAACGGTCCCAATTAAGGGATAGTTACCCAAAAATGAAGTGTTTTTTTTAATACATTTTGTTACAATCCAGTTTCATTTTTTTGGGTGAATTCATCCCTGTTATGGCTAAAGGCCTGTTCACACCAAAAACAATAACAGTAATGACAAAATATATAGTTTTAAAACCCATTCTAAAGTCATAAAAATAGCAGAGTCCACAACTATAATGATAACAACACAGAGGAACAATATCATTGGAATCATTTTCCAGCTGAGGAAAGACAAAAACACTGGTAGCCAATCAGAATCCATCCTGCTTTAAATAGCTTGAGAATTTAAAGTGGCAGATGACAAACAGCATGTTATTGCGCGTTGCAGTGGATGCTAATATAGTTCAGTCATTACAAATCTCTGAGAGTTTAGCACGGTAATATACAGATCTGCTACGCTACCGAGACTTACTACTGTTAATACATCCACAGACATGCTGCCTTGTGCATGTAGAAAATATTGCAGCTGCGCATATAACATATATGAAGTAACCCCCTTATAAAACATTCAGCAGATCTATACAGGTGGAGCTGGGGGAGGTGGAGGGTTTCTGAAGCATGCTGCAACTGCTACAGCAAGCACTAGCCGAGTATTTGAATGTTGAGCAGCAAGCTCATTGGCTGCTGATGCGGGAAAAAAAACAATCAGCTGCGCCATGTGAGTAATGTGATTATATTATATCATCGGCCTGTGCCATCTAGAGTTTCATGACAGAACTGTACATGTATCGTTATAGTTATCACTGTAGTTATTGTTTTTGGTTTGAATGGGCCTTAGTTTAAAAGTGGTACCTTGAAAAAACACGCAATTGAAGGTGTGGTCACATTAGCGAACTTTCAGCGAAAAACTTGTCCATTGTAGAATCGAAGTCCAGCTCAAACAGAAATCACTTTTAAACCAATCAACTTTCTGTTGGTCAATGTGGAGAATTCACGTGACCAACTTGGACATGAGCGAAATCTACATGGGAACTTCTTTTGCCCTCACGCAAAACGGTAAATGTGACCACACCTTGAGTCACATTCATTAGCTCGGTTTTTACCAGAATGGTACTATCGTTACAACAGAATATTATATCTGTACTACAATCGTGTATGAAGGATATTTCATGTACTGAAAGTTAAACTCAAGTGTAATTGCAATGAAGGATGGTCTAAATGTGTTTGCCAAAAAGACCAATGAACAACAATGTTTATTTATCTTCTGAACATTTTGTTTCATCCAAATCCTCCGTTGCTTTTGCTTTCGGTTCTAATACGAAACCTTCTCCATGCTGCTGACGAGTAAATAGATCTATATCGTACACAGTCAAAACAAAGAGGTTTATATACTCTCTTAGAATGGCTCGGTGCACATGCTGCTGTCGCATTGATCAGCTCTAAATGCTCTTTAGTAAATTGATTGGATATTTCTCCATGAGCCAGCACATTGTTATGCCTCTGCAGTGCAGTCCGACACCATTTAGCGTGCTGTCCTGAAGGATATCAGTATTATGGTACGTGCAATGCAAACAGCTATCAACCTAATGTATTTTGTTACATTTATTTATATGTGTTCTTATGAAATAAAACAACTGGCTTTTGAGGGACGGCTTTTTTTTTTACCTTCATATATTGTTAGTGTTTTAGTAGGAGCAGGAATACAATGAAATACAGTGAAGAAAATGAAATTAATTTTGGAAAAAAAGTGTTGGTCATCAACAATATGCTATAAATTGTGTGGAGTCAGAATAACTTACTCTGAACTCAAAATATTCCTTTTTAGGGATAGTTCACCTTAAAATTTAAATTCTGAGTTTTGTTATTCTACTGAACACAAAAGAAGATATTTTGAACAATGTTGGTAACCAAACAGTCGTCGATAGTCATTGACTTCCACAGTATTTTTTCCATACAATGAAAGTCAATGGCTACCGTGAGGGAACTTGAGAGTGAGCAAATGATGACAGTGTTTTCATTTTTGGGTGAACTGTCCCTTTAAGGACTGTCCCTTTAATCTATGGACTTTTTTTTTTTTTATTCCACTACACTGGTCCCTGCGTGCCAGTGTGCATACTATCCACCCTATCTGCCCTAAATAGTATTGAAAATTACTAACATCACATCGAATTTAGGATGGATAGTATGCACATTGGGACGCAGGTTGTGTCTCACATTTTTGAAGGCAAAGACGCATTCTGTGTCTCAGGGGTTAGGGGTCAAAGTGAATGCATTATGCACTACACTGTTTTTCCATTTCTATGTAAAAGTTTCTATGTAAATATGCATAAAACTTACATGTGTGTTCATTGTACTCGCAACTTTGGCATTCTCGCACGACACATTGTTCTAAAAAAAAAAAAAAAAAAAAGCAATGTCCAAGTTAAAAGTAATTCAACTTTTTTAAAAAACATGTCAATAGATCTTGCGTTTGTTTTCATTTTATTACACTGCGTCTTGCATTTTTAAACGTTAAAAACGCATTCTTAGTGAATGGTCCCTAACGTAGCATTTTAAAAATGGCGCTCAAGTTAAAAGAAGTTACAACTTTTTTAAAAAGCATCTTGAGACGTTGTGATTTTTATTCCACTGCCCAGTATCTTGTTTTTAAATGAATAAATGTGTTCTGTGTTTTAGGGTTAATGGTGTGTGCAACCAAAAGTTAATTTAATTATGTGCGCTAGTAGATTACATACAAAATCGATGCAAAGACGCAAATACATGAGAATTTGTGCTGGGCGATGCAAATGACACAAATTGGGCAACACGCTTGCCGCAAACATGTGATATTTGCCTTAATCGTGTCAACTTTCAACTTGAGGGGGAAATTCGTGTGGCGCGTAGTTGTGCAAGCCATTCAGGAAAGAGCTTATTGACACTTCCGGTTGTATCAGAAAATAGATGAGAGCATGCGTGATATTTTAATTCACGCAAGTGACACGAAAAACATCCTGCGAGTAATCTAGAGCAATAACGCGATGCGAATATTCGCTTCGCTTTTGGTGTGCCATGGTGGTTCACACTGAAAAAAATTCCATTCCACTGCACTACTTTTACACAGTTTTTCCTATGTAAACATGCGCTAAACTGACATTTTTTATTTTAGCGCTGGCATCTTTTTTCTTTTTCTTTTTTTTTTACAGTGTTTTACAAACATAAGCTCAAGTTAGAAGAATTACAATTTAAAAAAAAAAAAGCAAAACGTTTTTGCATCCCACATGCTACTTTTTGTTTTATGTAAACGATAAACGTTTGTCTTTAACAGTTGCGCTGACATCTCTGCGTTAAAAAATGTTCTACTTAAATATAGTTAACCTTTAAAAAAAAAGAAAAAAACGTCCATAGTCATTGCATTTTTTATTCCACTGCCCTGTCTTGTGTTTTTAAATTAAAAAACATATCTGTGTCTTACGGGTACGGGGCGGTTGAAATAGAACGTGTTTTTCGCATCCCACTGCGCTGCTTTTCCATTGCACTGTTTTTTTTAAAAAGCGCAGTGTTCTAAAAACATCACGCAAATGTTAAAACAAGTTCAATTTTAATAAACAAGTCAGAATACCTTGCGTATTTTCCCCATTTCACTACTCACGTTTCACGTTTTCAACGCAAATATACGATCTGTGTGAATCTGAGAGTGCAGGATTGGGGTTTACAATGGCAAAACGATAACAGGAGGAGCTTACAGACATGTTTGAGGGTCTTGGTGAGGCACGAGTGCTGGTCAATAATCTCGCCTGTCCTCCCCTATTGATTAGACAATGATTGATTCCATCCTGGTCACGACATTGAAAACACACACACACACACACACACACACAACAATCAAATACATGCATTTATTAAGTCAGAACACTTACAAAACTAATAAAAAAATCTAACCTAGCTGCACAATATCATTCATGTCGTTATATATGCTTATATGCATTTACAGGCTTCAGCTTTAAGCAATTAAACCCTTCATTAGTCAATATTCATAGCTGTGTCACGATAACTAGAAGAAAAGCTCGCGATTGTCCGTGACAGCTGTTTAACAGGACTCCGGGTAGGTTTATAGTCGTTCTGTGCTCTCATAAACATGATAGCTGCTCTCAAGTGCGGGTTGATGTTTGTGTTGTGTGTAGCGATGCTAATGAGCTCAGCTGGCAAAGGAGTGTGTCTCTTCCCCGCCCCCGCCCCCACCTCCCCCTGGGTACGAGAGCTCAGCTGTCCCCTCCACTTACTGCGGGATAAAGGAGCCCAACACTGAACCTGCATCCTGCACCTGCTGCCTCCCTGCCACACACACACGCACATGGCCTCTTTAAATCCATCATTAGAAGCACTCCAGCTATGCAAAGCCAGTTTTAGCCACAAATATCACCACTATTTTGAGCCAAACATTTATAGTTTATGTATTACAGCTCTCTGAATGGATATTCCAATAAAAATTGCTGTAAATATTTTGTACTACATGTCAAAAATATTTGTATATTTATTTGATATAAAATAATACATTAAAATATTAAATATTATGCAACATTAATCCTAGAAATGCTTTACTTTGCATAAACATATATAATACTGATATTAATATAAAATACATTAAATGAACAAAATAATCAATATATATATGCATATATATGCATAATTATAACACTATAAAATAATAGAATCATGATTATTACAGAATTAACATTTAGATTCTAAGCAAAAATATAGTATTCATTCTGTAATATAAATCCTAATGCTGTACTATATACATGTAAAAACATTTTTATTTACATGTTGTTATATTAAATGGGCAGTACATATTTAACACCGTGTGCGTGGGACTCAGGTGTTGGTCTCTAATCATTACTGAACCAGACAAAAGAGGGAGGAAGGGGAGGCAGAGGAGAAAGACGCCACCTGTCATAAAATCAGGGTGAACGGCCCTCTCTGCTAGATTAGAGGATCAATAGAGACAAACGCTCAGCATCAACACAACCATCAACGCTGATATTCTGATAGATGCTGAAATAAGAGCCTGACTCCACAACCAGCACAACACAACATCGCTCAGAGCAGTGGTTCATTGACCCCCCCTGAACGCAAATGGTAATCTGAGCCCCCCCCCGTATTATATTTATACACGCCCATATACATATATATATATATATATATATATATATATATATATATATATATTATTTTGTCTCTTAGAAACGCACATTTGACATTGAGCTGACGGTAATAGTTTGAGTTAGGATGTAGATGTAAATTTATGTTCATTATCAAAATCAGTAACATCTGTAAAAATTGCAACAAATTTTATTTTTTTGACTGTTTGAGTTTTATTAAAATTAACCATTGTTCTTCCATAGTAGCATACATTTACATCATGATAACCAGAGTTAAAACCACATAGCACCTCAATATTGTGACAAAAATACAACTATATGGTTTCTAGGTAGCCTATTTATATGTAAAACAGTAGTCTAAATACATTTTTTACAAATGCACAAACGCTAGCCCCACATTTCTGCCACAATACCATGGTGCAGTTAGTCTTATTATCATATTATCAAGTAATACTTGAAAGGTAAACTTTTTTTTTTTTAAAGAATCGTTTTAACAATATAAATTATATTTAATATTTTTATATCCTTTGTATTTTAATGCATTTTTTTAAATAATTTTATCTTTTGTATTTTTTATATATTCATTATACAGAATTTCTTTTAAAATAGTAAAAAATAAATAGTTATATTTGTAATTTTTTAAAAAACTATAAATTATTTTAATACACAAATAAAAATAAGCACATTTTCATAATATATTTGACATGTTTTTAAATAAATTCATATATTGTTATTGATAATTATAATTTTTTTATTTACATTCCTTTTATATCCTCACATTGACAGGAATTCAATCCGACACCATCTTTCAATGATTTGTTTTTAATGGGGCTCAGAGCTTCACACAGTAACAAACTGAGGGGTTGTGGGTACATGGGAAGGTTTGACAGAGTTTTCTGAGGGACGAGGAGAAACAATGAGGGCTTTAAAAAAAAAACGAATTTCGCAAATTCTCTTCAGTAGCAAACAAACATCACAAACAAACACGTACAACTGAAATCCACACAGTCAGGAAGAACAGTGTTTATGAGCCCCTTCACTACCTTGATCTCTCTGCTCCTTCACTGCGACTCAACAACAGTGACCTAATTGTGCAATTGTATCAGTTTATTTGTATCGTAAAATTGCATAATCAATTCAGTCATACTTCGAACCAATCAGAACTGACCTACTGCATCATGTGACCGAGGGCAGTCAGAATCAGCTGAACACTATTATATGGGCCGACGGAAATGTCTGAGAAATAAGAACACTGCAAATTCCCTGTACTTTTTTGCAATATGACATTATTTTCATGATTGGGCACATTTTATCAATCCTCATTACTGTAATGTGAAATATATATATTAAATTACAATATAATTAAAAAATGTTTTAATTGGATTTATTTAAAATTATTGTGCCCAGACAACATTACTTTTATTACTATATTACATAAAAAAATCATGATTTTTCACATTACAGTAATGACAAAAGTGCTTAACTGGCATGGAAATAATGTTGTATAATAATGCAGGAAAAAAGGATTACACAAAATACAATTTCACTTTTTTTTTTTTTTTTGATTTTGGGGTGAAATACAACATTTCTGTGTGTGATTTACCCAAGAGATTATTAAAACAACATACAAACAAAACAAAAAAATAATACAAATATCCAGTAAGATAAATGTTTTTCACAGAATATGTAGTGTTGTGCTGTCGAAAGACAACAAATACGGTGCTTTTCATTTTAGTGACTGCTGCTTCATACGCTTCCATTAGAGTTAGCAGTGGACATATACCGCAAACCGTTTGCAAAAATATATATTTTAAATACTGGACGAACATCTTCGCTGAGCAGTTCAAGAATGTGAAACGCAACCTAACGTTTTGTCACAAGTGCCTGGCTTTCTAAAATGAAATCGGTGCTAAGGCACTGGCTAATTAGTGACCTATAACTAAGAAATAGTTTACCCAAAATTAAAAATGAGCTGAAAATGTACTGACCGTTAAAGCCATTAATAGTGGACTTGAGTTGTGTGGATTATTGTGATATTTTTATCAGCTGTTTGGACTCGCATTCTGACGGCACCCATTCACTGCAATGGATCCATTGGTGAGCAAGTGATGTAATGCTAAATTTCTCCAAATCTGTTCCGATGAAGAAACAAACTCATCTACATCTTGGATGGCCCGAGGTCGAGCACATTTTCAGCAAATTTTCATTTTTGGGTGAACTATTTCTTAAACCATTACTTCTCAAATTTAGCTTTTACACTAAAATATATTTGGTCCAAAACTTTACTTCCATCTGAAGTGATCCGTTTTCAGACTTTCTAGAGATTAATAATCAATTGTCACGCAATTCACATATTTAATGCTTATAAAAGCACAATTTTTTGTTCGTATTTGAATTGTTAACCTATTATTTAAAGACTTTTAGACAGTTATCTGGAGCGTTTAACATCAACGTTTCCGTTAAAAACAATTCCATTCAGTTCAGAAACAAACCGCAGTGTGTGAATAAATCTCACTAGTAACTGACTATTGATAACTCAAATGTAAAAAAAAGTAAACAAAGCACACAGAAATAAACACTTAGACAGTAAATAACTCATTCGCATTAGTATGATCAGTAACATACCCGCTTACACAGTAAATGGTTTGTTAAACTCCAGTGTTTAGTAAATTAGTGTTGTTTATTTACAGTGGTCTAAACCGACGATTAAAGCAGTGCACAGGAAATAACGTCAGCAAAATTTTCTAGTAGCTTGACTCTTTTAGCGGTTTAAAGGGTAGTTCTAAAATGAAAATTACCCCATGATTCACTCACCCTCAGGCCATCCTTGGTGTACATGACTTTCTTCTTTCAGACAAATACAATCGGAGTTATATTCCTGGCTCTTCCAAGATTTATAATGGCAGTGATTAGGGGTCGAGATTTTGAAGCCCAAAAAGGTGCATCCATCCTTCATTAAAAAATGCTCCACATGGCTCCGGGGGGTTAATAAAGTAAAGTTTAGCATTTGTGTAAGAAAAATATCTATATTTAAAACTTTATAAACCGTAATCTCTAGCTTTCGCTAAACTGTCGTATTCATGTTCACGAGAGAGCGGCATTTCAGCGGATGATGGAGGACGTAGGCGTAGCATAAATTCCGGTGAAAATATGGTAGTCTCACGAGAACCACGTTTTGTTCACAGCAAAGGAAAACCAGTCTCCTTACATCAGTCTTACATCGAAATCCTCCAACATTTTACTTTACAAATCCTTGTTTTGTATTTCTAATTCGTGACTGTTGTTTTGTTTCGCTCTCTCCTCCGCGCTTCCGCGTTCGTTGCTTCTCACTGGAGCTTATGCTACACCTACATCATCCGCTGGAACGCCACTCTCTCATGAACACGTGTACCCCAGTTAAGAGATTATGGTTTATTAAGTTTTAAATATGGATATTTTTCTTATACAAATGCATCAAATCGCTTCAGAAGGCCTTTATTCACACCCTGGAGCCATATGGAATACTTTTTATGATGGATGGGCGCACTTTTTTAGGCTTCAAAATCCCTTTAAAAACAATTATAAAGCTTGGAAGAGCCAGGACATTTTTTAATATAACTCCAATGTATTCGTATGAAAGAAGAAAGTCATATACACCTAGAATGGCTTGAGGGTGAGTAAATCATGGGGTAATTTTATTTTTGGGCGAACTATCCCTTTAAGCATTAAAAGTCATGGTCCATTGGAAACAAATGATTTACCCTGGATTACAACACAACTCGTACGAAATGATTCAGACTGTATTATCGCCAAACCGATAATGCGCTTGGGAAAAAACAGCCCTTGTTTTTACAAACCATGTTATCCATTTGTTTTCAGTCTGGGTTGTTTATAAGAAAGCAAAAGGATACAAAGCAGCAGCGTTCTACTGTATCATGGACTAAAGATGGAGAAAGGGTTTGTTTGTCTCCCAAGCACCTTCGCTGGAGTGACCGTTCGCAGGAGGGAGTGCTGTAGAGGCAGAGGACGGAGGAGTGCTGTTCACAGAACAATGAAGAGGATGATCACGACAAACAGGATGGCCAGAAGAATGCCTATAGCACACCACTGTCGCCGATCTGCAGGGTCAAGTGAGAATATCACAGGTTACAACACTCATAATTAGGTTCAACAGCTAATCCGTATAGCCGTAGAGGTTTTATGGTGAAGGCAGAACTAAATGTTTTTAAAAACATTCCCACAACTTTCAGAAGTTCAGATTTAATTCTTGGTCTCTCAACCAAATGTTTCCTATGAATAGGTCCGGAAGTTTTACTTCCTGTTAATGCTTTGCCTTTTAAGTGCATCGCAGCCAATCACCTTTAACTTCAACAGGAAGTCAAGGGGTAGTAAACAGAGTGCCAACTTTATGAATCATGACAAACTTTACTTAAAACAGTCAGCATAATATTTTAACTGCAATAAAACTAAACAAAGGTAAATATTGTCAGATAGGATGCTAAATATTAAAATAAGAGGTTTCAGTTGAATGACTGCTGAAAGTATTCTCTGACTGATTTTAACCATGTATGACTGTAAATGAAGCGTATCTGCTCTTCGGCTGCTGTATTACTCACCACTGGTCATGTGAGAAACTTTAGCCAGCTTCTTCATGACGTTTTCCAGTCTGGATTGAGTGCCGTCCATCTCATGTGAAAAATCATCCAGCATTCTGAAAACAGGCCAGACACACAGTCAGAATCGAAACAGAAAGTTTTGAGGTCTGTTAACTCACCCGCAAACTAGACAAACTGATTCACGCCAAAAGCAGGTCAATTTCTCATGTACTACTTTGTGCTCTGGTTTGTAATTGATGAATAAATAATAAACTATATTACATATATATATATATATATATATATTTTTTTTTTTTACTACAAATAAATTGTTTTTAAAATACTTAGAAAATACATAAAATGAAAAATTACATATACGTGATGTTCAAGTACTAACACACACACACACACACATATAAATCGTTAATATATAACTAATTTGAATAATTATATTTTTAATGTAATATGCGTATATGTGTGTGTATATATATATATATATATATATATATATATATATATACACACACATACATATACAAATACACACGATTTTATATATGTAATTTGTCCATTAAAAAATACATAATTTATTATTTATAGATCCCGTTTTCAAATGATATATAATTTAAAATAGAAATAATAATCTATAACTTGTATACATATTTTTCCATTAACAAAAAATTATAAATTGATACTAATTAGATTAAATGACAAATGAACATACACACAAAGATTTCCTACCTAACATCCCCAGTTTCAAAGTGACTTACACAGCTTGCTCATCCAGCTCTTGGCCAATCCTTTGGGACATGTTCTTCAAGACACCAATAGTTCCCGACACCAACTCCAGCTGCTCATCCTGCTGTTCTGCTATGAGCTGCAATGTGCACAAATAAAACACACTGTTCTGATAAGTGCTCAGAAATATGGTGCAATATGCTAATCATGTGATAATCACCTCTTAATTGCGATAATAACTGATGTATTGACGTACCTGTTGCTGGGTCTGTTGTTCCTCGATGAACTGTGAGTTTGCCGTCTGCAGCTCCCGGTCCAGTCTGGTGTACTTATCTGCATTGGGTTGCCAGATTGGGCCACGAGACCCACCATCACCCATTAAACTCTAATCCGAGATCATAAATTCTCATGAGATTATACGTAAACTATCAAATCATAATTTGGCTCTGGCTTTCATAGTTTGAGTACAAACCTGTCGATTTTTCCTCTCAGACACTGTAATTGCCATCGGACTAGCCATGTGGTCTTTCATCTCCTGTAAGATGAAACTCAATTAGAGATATTCATGTGCCATTGGGGCAGATATGTGTATGTCTCTCAAATCTGCTCACCCTGACTGTTTGCCTTGTGCTAGTGATGAAGGCTTTCCTCTTGGCCAACTCCATCGCATCGAGATTGAACTTCTTTGGATTAGCCTCCACAATACTTAAAGACAAGGTTAAGGCTATAACATATAAACACCTGAACCATTTCAAGTCCAAACATAGGCTACCAGAAACAAAAGGATATTGATGGTCTCATCCAAGTCCTCCAAGTCCCATTCAATGGACCTCAAACTGTTCCTCAGCTCATTGGTGGTCCAGTCCACCTCCTCCTTACTGGCTCCACCCGGGTCCTGTTGCAGCTCCATCCATCTCTGATGAAGCGCCTGAGCTGTGTTCACAGCCTTCTGCACCTCTCTAAAGAAAAGCAATCCATTAAACCTTTTTATAAAGTGAGGAACCCAACAGTATTTGAACAATGACAATGCAAATGTTATGCTTGACATAAATATAAACACTATAGTATTACAGAGTACTTTTTGTACCATGATAATATCCTGATTTTGGACACGTACCATGGCACCGTGATGGTATAACATGAAAATACCATAGTACTTTGACTTATACCATGGTATTCATGTGTTTTTGGACATGTATATATGTCCAGTACAGTGAAGATATCGCTGGGAAATAGCATGGTACTATTGTTTTACCGTAGTATTTAAATGGCACTCCAAGGTACTTCAAAGTATACCATATTACATATTCTTAAGCATGACATATCAAAGAGCAGATGTCTGGCAGATACCACACAACAATACCACTTCAAAGGAAAACGACACAGATATCGATTAAATGGCATGATTTAATGATGGGAAAATCGATAATAACGGTTGCCATGGCAACATGATAACGATCTCAATGAAACAGCTGTTTTAAGCGTAGTGACACACACGACCTCCCAAAGCGTTCGTGCGTAATGCTAACATTGGTAAACAGAAAAGTTTAACCATAAGAAAAAACTTTGAGCTAATAATTCGCTTTCTCCTTTCTAAGTTACCTGATATTCGCCCATTGTCATCGATCTAAGCCATAAACTCACCCTTTAACCACGAAAAACGGATCTTCCATCGACATTTTGGTGCTCAGATGAGTCGATTCTTGTGCGATAATCTCATGCTCCTGATCGCGGCTGGTTTTGCTTTTCTTAAACAAAGGAGAGCGCTTAATATGTTGTTTACATGTGGGACGGAGCCCGGATCCGCTCAGCCGCCATTGCTTGGCGGAATCACATCCGGGTCCTTCAGCTTCTAGACAGACACAGACACACACACACACACAGAGCTTCCCGGTAAACAAACACCGGCGTGCTCTGCGTGGGTTGTTTTGGTTTGTTGCAGTAAAAGAACAAAGCAATATTGCCACAGATATGTTGAAATGTGTATACAAGCAAGATTGTAATTATAAACACACACACACATACACACAAAGAAAGAGAGTCAATATTACTTTATTCTGTTATAATTGAATAATTCTATAGTATATTACACTATTATGGAACATTATATTATTATTGTTATGAATAATAATAAATATATCTTTAACTCTATATAACTCTATAGCATCTAAGGCAATAAATTGACTTTAAATTATTACTATTATTATTTGATATTGAGTGTAAACTTCTATATAATAATAATTATTATTATTTTAATTTAAATTTAAAATGTAATGCAAAAATAATTCATAATTTAATAATTATAATGCTCATTATTATTATCATCATCATCATCATTATTATAATTATTATGTTTATCAATACCATGGTATTGTGATGATATCTGATGGTAATACCGCTTTGAAATTCAGAAAATTTTGTATCGTGGTATTTCATATTCAAAAATGTGTATTACTTCCAAAAATACCATGGTTGTATCATGGTAGATGTAAAAAAAAAAACTATTATTTTTTATATACATTTTCTCACATAGTACAATAGTATTACCAGCTGATACCGTATTGTACTATGGTGCCACCAATACTTTTTAGTTTTTTTACTTGAACTCATTACATGAATGAAACACCTCCAATCTATTCCCAAAAAATAAAATAGTTAATAACAACAGCAATAATATTTGAAATAATCTAAAATAATAGAAAAAGGCCACAACTATGAGTCTGCCACTGTTTTCTCTTAATAAACGTAGCTTTGGACCTCGTCTGCCTACTAAAGCAGTGCTTCATACATTATTCAACACAGCGCACAGCCTTCTCTTTAGCTGACTATCTACACCAGTGCTATCCACTGGTAAGGGGACGTTGTGTGTGATGTAAAACCAGCTGGAAACACTTCAGCTCAGCTTAGTAAGTAAAGCTGCATAAATTATTAATCAGCTCTGGTTTTATTTATAGTATCAGTTGCCAGTTTCCCATCAACAAGCAGCCTTGCAATAGATGAGCAAAGCCTACATTATTTTATATGGACCTTGTGTTGCAAGCAGGATTCTGATTTAAATAACAGATGGCTTTATTCCATTCGTTCTTATTCTATCAATAATACATTCTTAATCTGAAATATGGCTCGAAGCACTAGAATCAAAGGATGTCTCACAGATATTTTGCGGATGACATGATGACTGGTCGTTTATATTTATGTAAACAATCTCTGAAAGTGTCTTGCGTCATAGCGCGCACTTCCTGTCAGGTTTGTTTATGACCCACATCTTTAATGCACTCACAAACCAGCGCACACGGATTGCTCATTTTAAAAAAATGTCATATATATGCAATGAAAGCATCGCATTATCATCAGTTCAAGGTCAAATCTCCCACACTGTTCATTGTCGTTCATGAGTAGCAGCTAACTGTTTCTTCAAACAAAACATTGCCCTTCCCCCACTAACAGCTCCATTCACATTCGGCCAGACACCGCAATGGATTTGCACAATAGAGTCACGTGACACAACTGTAGCAGATAAACCATTACATCAGTCGAGGAAGTGAGTTGAAAAATTAAAGGGGAAGTACCAGTTTTGTTGAACAGAACGAGATGAGCTGCTATGCGGAAACCGTGTACAAAATAACAATAATAATACAGTAATGTGGATATTTAGAAACTAAATATATGAAAAAAGGAGCCTAACGTAAATATGCTACATAATCTGTAAAAAACACGAGTTAGTGTCTTGTATATGTCGATATTGTATGGTTATTCGTTTCTGTTTGCGTTTTAAATATAGTTCGTCTTGGTTTTATAAATCAAAATAGCTGAACAAACACAATGAGTTGTAAAAATATCTAGCTGTTTTAGCTTGAAAACAATTCTATCCCTTTAAACAGCTCTCCCACGTTAGTATTTAAATATGACTCATCGCCACGGCGCTCTCCCATTGGTCATCGCCTATTTGGCGGGGCGATATTCACAACGCAGGCAGAACGTAACTCGAGACGTGATTGGCTAGTGTAGCCGCTGACGCTAAAGTATAAAAGCGAGATAAAAATAGAAACGGTCTCATTCCTCCCTAGACCGTTGTTAGGTGCTGGAGAGAATGTGTGAGGTATTCAAAACTCCTACACTCACCCAATAACACAGATATTGTATTTTGTGAATGAGAATGAGGATTGTGTCAACAAAATACAGGACGATTTGATCTAAAGGAGGAAAAAAAACTACTTGGGCGTTCTTTATTAACGCGTTTCCGCGCTGGTGGCCAAGTCGCAGTAGCGGTTTGAGGAGAATCCTGAGAGGAAATCAAACGCCCGGCGAACTTTGTACCTCTGTGAACTTTGCCTTATCGATTCCAGACATGGAATACAAAGTAGAAGCCCATCGGATTATGAGCATTTCCTTAGGGAAGATCTACAACTCGCGCGTTCAACGAGGCGGCATTAAACTGCATAAAAACCTGCTGGTTTCGCTGGTTCTTCGCAGCGCGCGCCAGGTCTATCTGAGCGACTACTACAGCGGCGCCTACCTCAACGCTGCTCAGGGCGAGCGAGAAGGGAACGAATGGGACATTACGGACCCAGAACGAGAGAAATTCCCTCCCTCTACAACGGAATGTGACCGAGTAGAGAGCTCAGAGGAATCTCAACAGAACGAGCGGGAATATCGCGAAAACGACGATGAGGTGAAATCAGACCAGGCGGATTGTACTTCCACTTCACAACAAGAGCAAAAGCTAAACTCTTCTTTGGACTCTGTGGCACAGGTTTCATCTGAAACACCGCCAGAAACCATTAACGAACCCAAGAAGAGTCCCTCAGACAGTACAGTAGCAGAACGAGACTCAACGCCTGAAGCGAACGGGGAACCACTCAAAACGCACGTTTGTTCAAACAGGAAAAGAAGCGCTGAGGAGACTGAAAGTGGCGATTCGCCTCAAAAAAGGACCAAAGTTGCTTCCTCAAATGCTAAAGAGGACGAGGAAGCCGAGGCGATGGACACAAGTAACGTGTCCAACCTCATTACGATATTTGGTTCCAGTTTCTCAGGACTTCTCAGCAAAGACGGTGCTAAACCTGAGTCTGAAGCAGAGGATAGTGGACAAATCTGCTGCGACCAAATGTTGAAGAACCTAAACCCTTGGAGTACAGCGATAGTAGCTTTCTAATAACTGTTTTGCACTGCACTGTACTACTTATCCGGGTTGATCTAAGCGCATTGGTAACACGTGGTCAGGCCCAACATCGTAGTATGGGACTTCCCAGCAAGCATGAGTGGTGCTACCAAAGTACAAGCTCAGTTTGGCCTGTAAGATGCCTTTCTAGTGAAGGAGCTATCTGAATGCTGGTGCTTGGGATCTACTACAGTCCTTGAAGTGTTGAACTCTCAGACATTATAAGGCCATGTGAGCCAGTGGTATTACAACATATGCAAATGTATCATGAAGGTCAATGTTACATTGTCACTGAACCAATTCAGGGTCGATCACCAAACTTGACTGTACGAGGTTTAGGCCACTGTTTTAACGTCTTTGTTTTAAAAAGACCTGTACATTTTGTAATATTCGAGTGTGTATATATTGTTTGTCTCATTCTGAATCTATGTATTTTGGTATCATGACAATTTACGTGGTGCTCACGTATTAAAAAAATGTGAAATGACACGGTTTCTGTGCTTTCTGTTCACGAGTGGAAACGTTGAGAACATGACTCAGAATGACACCTCATCCACCTTTTCTCAAATGTCAGCTTTTTTATTATTATTTGTTTTGTTTTTTAGAAAATTTAAAATTACAGCCCAATGCTGTTTTCAAGGTTCCCACGGTGATAGAACTTTAAAATAATTTTAAATTGCAGGTCACTACGATTTTAAATTGAAAATACTAACAATTAACAAATATATAACACTACTTGATTGTCAGAAATTGCCGTTTGTGATACACATAAATCACATATACAAGGTTGAATCAGAAGTGTCCCAATTTACCTGAATTCATATTTTAAATTTGTGAATTCTATATGTTTTTAAATTACATAGAACTATTCTGTATTCACTAATGAAACCCTTGGAAGTTATTTGGTCAGGAAGTGTGAGAATCATATTTCATACACTTCATTTTGAATATAAGAGTCGATGAAAAACAATTTAGGGTTAGTATTTAAATATTTAAAATGCAGCTTCCCCAAACAAAACTATCTGGACAAAAGTGATCCAACAAGTTTGAGAAGAACAAGAATGTTCAGCTGCTGTTCCACTGCATCACTTGCAGGCCATTTTTACTGCATGCTGTAAAGAGAGCTATTGTGCCCCTGAAGCATGTGTGGTATGCAGGGTTCAGTTTCAGCGCAGACTGCTCTCTCTTCTCCCAGGGACCAGGCAATTCAACATGACATGCCTTCTCCTACAAGAGAGAACAGTCTTCTCAACCTTTTTTCCACGGAGAAACATCACAAGAGCAGTCTTACATTATTAATAGAGGTGATATGATTCATTTACAATGAGTAAAAGGCTCTATGCTTAAAAATGTTTCATTTTATGTGAGTAATTATGAGAAATGTATTTAATTCACTAGGCAAGAATGCAGTCATTGAGGTAAGTGTATGAGCCTGTCTTGTAATATGCACAAAACAAATCAGTTTATCTTATATAAAAATTTCAAAAATAAAAAAGGAGCATCCAGGTCAAAAGAATCATAAAAATGACATAACTACATAAGATTAAACTAATGTGGGTTCCCATGATCATGGAAAACCTCCAATAACAGGACATTTTAAAATGTGATTTCTAAGTCATATTTAGTGATACGCATTTTATGACTTTATAATATTTCATTATATGAAATATACACTACCGTTCAAAAGTATGGGATCAGAAAGATTTTAAATCTTTTTGAAAGAAATCTCTTCTGCGCACCAAACCTGCATTTATTTGATAAAAAATACAGTAAAAACATAAAAATTGTGAAATATTATTACAATTTAAAGTAACAGTTTTCTATTTGAACATACTTTATTTATTCCTGTGATGGCAAAGCTGGATTTTCAGTATTACTCCAGTCTTCGGTGTCACATGATCCTTCAGAAATCATTCTAATATGCTGATTTATTATCAATGCTGTAAACAGATGTGTTGCTTAATAGTTTTTAGGAACATGTGATACCTTTTCAGAATAAAAAAACTAAAAAGAACAGCATTTCTTCAAAACAGAATTCTTTTGTAACAGTGTAAGTGTTATAAGTTTTTATCAATTTAACATCCTTGCTGAACAAAAGTATTAATTTCTTTCAAAAAGGAAAAACATACTGACCCAAATTTTTAATGGTATAGTGTATTTTTTATACAAAATGCATAAAATATACAATAATTTAAATGTAACTTGTAACTTAGCATATAAATATAACATCCTGTAAATTATAATATACTGTATAATATCTTAAAACTGAACTGCAATCTCTATAAAATGATTTTAAAACTCTTCAATAGTCACAAATAACTAGAAAGCTTAAAGTCACTGATTGTATGAGGGGGGAAAGTGATTTTTAAGGGTCAGATCAGGTAGAAAAATATCTTAAGGATATCCAACATGTTCAACTTTTTAGTGCAAGTAACATTTAAGAAAAAACATTTATGACTTTAACTCCAGCAGAACCAGCTTGATGCCCGGTGCGGCCGCATTCTTTCACACAGACATGAGTAGCTATTGATAGATACATTCCCTTGAGAAAGACCAGAAGGCGTGAGTAAAGCTGCTTTCTTGCCCTGCTCGTTTGAGAAATGTGGGTCATTCAAATCCTGGCTGTAGTTGAGTCAGCTGACCACAACCAGCATAGAACAGTAACAGAGCTGGAGTGAATGACGAGTGGCCTGATGTTGCTGCGGTGGACCTTTTCAAAAATTTTTGTATTTCCTTTATGTAATAATGTAATAGCTCATGTTATCACTGACATTGATCCAAAATCAACATATAGATATAAAAATAATATAAAAATGTCTAAAAATCAATATATAGATCTGAAAATGTGTGCTGCATGTGATGCAACATCACTGGCTGTTTCACAAACCATGCTTAAACGCATGCAGCTGTCCTCTCCTGACTGGCCTCTCGCTCCTGCATTCCTCTGTCCTGGAAGGAAAGGGGGTGGGGGGCGGGAGGAAAAGAGTAAAGTTGTGAAAACGTTTCCTGCTGATGTGCAGTAGGAGAGCATGTGGGTCTGGAATGTTGAGTCAAAAGCTGAGAAATATAGCGGGAACGTTGGTCTGATTACACTTTTGGTAAATAATTAGATAATGGCATGTCAGCTCGGTTTTACTTTTTTTGTTTTACATTTTCTGAAAATTATATACAGTGGTGTGAAAAAGTGTTGGCCCCTTCCTGATTTTTTATTTTATTGCATGTTTGTCACACTTTGTTTTACATCAAACAAATTTAAGTATTAATCAAAGATAACACAAGTAAACACAACATGCAGTTTTTAAATGAAGGTTTTTTTTTTTATGAAGGGAAAACAAAATCCAAACCCACATGGCCCTGTGTGAAAAAGTGTTTGGTGGTGGTAGTGTGATGGTCTGGGGCTGTTTTGCTGCTTCAGGACCTGGAAGACTTGCTGTGATAAAATGGAACCATGAATTCAGCTGTCTACCAAAAAATCCTGAAGGACAATGTCCGGCCATCTGTTCGTGACCTCAAGCTGAAGCGAACCTGGGTTCTGCAGCAGGACTATGATCCAAAACACACCAGCAAATCCACCTCTGAATGGCTGAAGAAAAACTAAATGAAGACTTTGGAGTGGCCTAGTCAAAGTCCTGACCTGAATCCTATTGAGATGCTGTGGCAGGACCTTAAAAAGGCGGTTCATGCTTGAAAACCCTCCAATGTGGATGAATTACAACAATTCTGCCAAGATGAGTGGGCCAAAATTCCTCCACAGTGCTGTAACAGACTCATTTCAAGTTATCGCAAACGCTTGATTGCAGTTGTTGCTAAGGGTGGCCAAACCAGTTATTAGGTTTAGAGGGCAAGCACTTTTCCACACAGGGCCATGTGGGTTTGGATTTTGTTTTCCCTTCATAATAAAAAACTTCATTCAAAAACTGCATGTTGTGTTTACCTGTGTTATCTTTGATTGATATTTAAATTTGTTTGATGATCTGAAACATTAATGTGTGACAAACACGCAAAAAAAAAAAAAAATCAGGAAGGGGGCCAACACTTTTTCACACCACTGTGTATATATATATATATATATATATATATATATATATATATATATATATATATATATATATGCGCAGTAGCTATTTTAGTTGGACTAAAACAATAATGTCTTTATTTACTTTTCACAAAGTCGGTCTAAGGTCAAAATGTTCAATTGTCTATTTTCAAATGCAGTGATGGATGAAGCACTATTCACACAGAAGTCACTTTCAAACCATGCAGCAAAACCGTGTGACCAACTTGAACCCAATGCGAAATCTGTTTGCAGAAATCTTTAGTAGAAATTCCTGATTGCATGGATTCCTATTGAAATGGATTTTACCTGTGAAAATTCACAGTAAATGTGACTGCACCTATTTGTTAGGCAAATATCTGATTGCACATAGTGTCATGTTTACTTGGACAACTTGACTACTCATAAACCTCTGTAGCTCGACTAGAATGGAGCATTTAAACTCACTTTCTGATATCATACCACCACTTAAATATAAATCTACAGGACTTTTATTTGTCAATTTTATCATAGGCCAGGCAAAAGTGAACAGTATGACCATTTAGAAAAGTAATATCAAACCAAAGTTCAATGCTTAGTGTAAAAAATCCCCAACTTGGCTTTCTTTGCAAAGCTTTTAGGATACACTGAGCAAAAAGAGACTCAAGCAATAAAGATAAGATGTCAAGGACTATTTTAGGTGTTTAGGTGATTTATTGTGTGCTAAGAGCCATGCCGTGTCCCTGTTTAACATGGACAGTCCCAAAGAGCAGGGCGGAAAGATGCCTGAACAAAACACCAGTCTGTATACAAGTAGAGACAAGATCTACTCCAGCAGTTCTTTTGTTCAGAGCAAGCAGAAAGTCAGGAAATCTTTCGACCACTCATTCAGCAAGATGGATATCTCCGCATTGACACATCAACCGGAGTGACCCACAAAGCAATTTGTCAATGATCTCATCAGTCTCCACAATGCTCAAAGTTACTCATCCACCTATTTTTGAAGGTATTCAGTCAGTATTCCTCTAAAAGTCCCTAAGGGGGGATGGGCGACGAGAATAATCTCACAAACCAATATGTGAACTCTCCTACATTCACGCGATGGCTTAAAGGAGTCATTGTCCATTCAAATCAGATTTGTGCGTACAGGAATTACCGAACGTAATCAGAAGCCTTCAAAACACTAGCAAACCATCTGCCATCAGTTAAAAGATCAGATGTTCTTTCTGTACACTCTTGTGATGGAAATGAAGTTTCCAAAGAGAGATTTCGCAGTAGGACCATTTTGGAACCTTTCTCGGAACAGTTTTTAAAAGAACCTTAAAGAGCATCTAATCTAAAGAACGTTTTGTACAATGGAAGGTTCCATGAATGTAATGGTTCTTCATGGAACCATAGATGCCAATAAAGAACATTTATTTCTTATACTTAAGAGTGTAGCGAAGAAAATAGATAAAAAGTAGACAAAATTTGTACATATAGTATTTTCTTTATTGAGGTCGGTTGGCAAGTAAATGCATGGTCAAAATACAGCATCATGTAACACGGATCATCGTTTATGTGAGACTGCAAAAATAAACAGGGAAACTCCAGCTCTAGTGTGCACTAAAACCAAACAGGGAACTAAAAGTCGTAACCGCAGAGCAGTTAGAACTTTGAAACTGGTCTACAATGACTCAATGCCCTTCCCCCCCACAAGAGCACAATCACAAAGACAATTCGGCAATGATCTTTTCAAGGAGGGGAGAGAGAAAGAGCCCTCGCAGTGGCCCCGCCATTCATTCCGTTTGACCCCTGCCGGAGCCCAGACAAACTGAAGTCTTTGTTTATCTTGGGAAACTGGCAGAGGACAGGAGGGGGAAAGGGTTTGGGTGGGGGAGGGTACTGAAGATTGGAGGGAAAATGGGATCGGGGGAGGGGTATCCTGGGAAAAATGCCAGCATGGGATCAATGACAGGGCCGGGCTTCCTGAAACAGGAGCAGCCTGGGATGGTGAAGGAAAGGGGTGTCGTTGTGGTTGGGGGGGAGGGCCAGAAGACCAGAGGCGTACTACACGTGCAATACGTCATGTTGATGTATGTTTCCTGTTGGGTGTGGGGTCGCGTTTAATTACAGTTCCGAAAGCTTTATAGACTCCACTCAACTGATAGCAAACAGTCTGTGAGACTTCTGCAATGACAACAGGCCTCTTGTGTGTGAGCGTTTAGGTGTCTCCAAAGACGCTACAAGCCGGGGCATGTTGAGAGCAAAGGAAGCTTGGGGCAATTAAAGCAGACAGATGGTCGCTAAAAGAAAAAAGGCTAGAGTACCTTTCTCATGTTTTGTTGCTACAGGAGGGTCATGTGTTCCAACAGGAGCCACGGCGTAGATAGATCTGAAAAGAGTGAGAAATTTTGTGTTAGTCAGGCACTTTACACACACACACACATTAGTGATCACTGTTCTTGTAACTAGATTTTTCACTTGATCAAAACAACTTCTTTGTTGCCCAAATACAACTTGCTTTTGTTATTCTGGGTGGTTGCCAGGATGTTGCTTTGCAGTTGCTAAGGTGTCCTGAGTTGTTTTGGCATGTTGCAGTTGTTGGGGTGTTGCTATGTCATCGCTAAGGTATTCTTATTGATTCTAAGATGTTGCTAAACAGTTTCTTGGGAGTTCTGAGCGGTTGCCAAGGCACTGCTATGCAGTTGCTAAGATATTCTGTGTGGTTTTAGCATGTGGTTGTTAAGGTGCAGTTGCTAGGGTGTTGATATGTTGTTGCTTAATGATTCCAACATTCTGACATGTTGCTAAGGTGTTCTGGGTTGTTGACAGGATGTTGCTATGCAGTTACTAATGTGTTCTGAGCTGATGTAGTTCATTGCTAGGCTGTTGCTATGGAGTCACTAAGATGCAGTTTCTAGGGTGTTGCTACATCATTGCTAGGGTGTTCTGGGTGGTTGCCAAGGCACTGCTATGCAGTTGCTAAGGTATTCTGTGTGGTTTTAGCATGTCATTGTGCAGTTGCTAGGGTGTTGCTATGTCATTGTTAGGACGTTCTCAGTGAAGCAGTTGCAAGGGTGTTCAGGGTTGTTGCCAGAATGTTGCTATGCAGTTACTGATGTGGTCTGAGTGATTGTAGTATGTTACTTGCTATGGAGTTGCTAAGGTGCAGTTGTTCCGGTGTTGCTATGTTGTTGCTAGGGTGTTCTTAATGATTCCATCATTAAAACGTGTTGCTAAGCATTTGCTAGGGATGTTTCTAGGTGGTTGCCAGAACATTGCTATACCATTGTTAAGATGTCCTGAATGGTTTTGGCATGTTGCTATGCAGTTACTAGGGTGTTGCTATGTCATTGCTAGGTTGTTCTGAATGATTCTAACATTCAAACGTGTTACTAAGCAGTTGCTAAGGTGTTCTGGGTGGTTGCCAGGGTGCTGCTATGCAGTTGCTAGGCACTCTGTGTAGTTTTATCATGTTAAATTGTATTTGCTAAAGTGCAGTTGCCAGGGTGTTGCTATGTCATTGTTAGGCTGTTCTCAATGATTCTATCTTGTTGCTAAACCGTTGCAAGGGTGTTCTGGGTTGTTGCCAGGATGTAGCTATGCAGGTACTAATGTGTTCCAAATGATTGTAGTCTGTTGCTAGGCTGTTACTATGGAGTCGCTAAAGAGCAGTTGCTAGGGTGCTATGTGGTTGCTAAGGTGCAAGTTTAAAACTATGTGCTGAGGTTTTAAACTATGCAAGCCTGAGAGTAAAAAATATAAAGATACTTCAGATAAAGTAAATAAAAAATAACATCATATTATGAGATATAAAGTCATAGTTACAAGATATTTTCACAGCTGAGAAACACAGTTGCATTTACCTTTTTTGACCATTCATACTTAGGGTTGGGGTTTAGTACAAATCAAAGTTGGAAGTTGGTTAACTGGTACTACAGAAGGTTTGTACCAATAAAATGTTTAAATGCTTTAAAAGCTCTTTATAATTCCTGACCACTGAATTTGTGTCAAAAAAGAGGAAGTATATTTAATTTTGCATGGCCAAAAATACCTCCATAGTTTTCTCACTCTGTTAGTTCCTTGAAATGGTCAAAGTTCAGTATAGAGGCAGGGGGAAAGTTCCTTCAGAGGACTTTTTATTTGCTCATAGTGACTCACTCACACAAAAGTCCACAAAAAATTACACATCCAAATGTGATATGAAGCCGAGGTAATTGTTCTAGTTTGTCAGTTATTAAATCTTACGTATTCATCGTTAAAAGTAATAATTATCGTAAATATTCCTTGCTGAGAACTTGCCTTCAGGCTGTAATGGTGTCACAGAATCCTCTATATCTAAATGAGTCCAAAAATCAAGGTTGGAACCACTGGTTTTCAGAGTTTTGACATAACAGTAAGTGTTTTTGTGTGGCAAATGTTACTAGGGAGACAAAACAAGCTTCATGCTGGAGAGTCAAAGTGGCTTAGTAACCAACAGCAGCTGCCACAACAATAAACACAACGGTGCTCGCTAGAACACTATGCATAGTTTTACAGTAATTCATTCCATTCATGCATTTACTAAATGAAAACATACCTATCTGAATTTTATGAATAACATCTGTGCTAATCATGTCCCCCTCACTACAAAACTTTGGTTGGTGGAAATTAGGTCAACACTTTTTGTGGTAAGCTCTTTAAACTATCAGTACTAAACAAAGAAAACATTGTGCTGTAGTGCTTAGCAACAATACAGTAAAGTGATCTCCGTTCAGGCAGCGAGCGGCTCCACCTATTATAAGACCATATGCCTTGTGGAAACAGTGAGAATATCAAGAACACCTTTCTTTCTCTCTAGCCTGCTGCTGAGGAAACACCAAACATTCAGGAGTAGACAGTTTTTGCTTCTGACTTGGCAAACACAGGAGAACCATGATTCAATGTGATCTTTTTGTGAAAAAAGGTTAGATTAGTAGCAAAAGCGTTTCACAGACAAAAACCATGGAAGAAAAGTTTTCTACTGCTTAAAAAATATATATTTCTAGTGCGTTTAAAGAACTCAAAACAATGATCCGAAGAGCCTGTACTGTAACATGGGCGATATGACCAAAATCTTATATCACAATATGAGACATTTAATTTCACAGTAATGACATATATCATGATATAGTTATTTTTGCTTTAAATAAGGTCTTTTTGATATCAAAATGTTTGACAGACAGCAGGAATATTAGACTGCAGTCACTTTAAGAGCTTCCCCAATCCAATATACTGTTACACCTGTGTTATCTTTCTCAGCTGTTTGCTTTCACTTAAGATCTAAATTACTGTGTTTGCGAGGATACTTGCAAAGATGAGCATTTTGACACATACAAGTGTATGTGTGTATTTAACCATTCAAAGACTATAAAGTGGCAAAAATACCTTGTTCAATACTTCTGCACTTTATGAGCACCGTCTTCACGTGCACACGCCTCTCTGACAGCGCTCAGAAACAGTCTCTCAAACAGTGCGTGCATACAGCGAAATGAGTTCTTTTTCACTTCTGATTGCATTTCAATAGCTTAAAATCAATTGGTTTTAATCCACAATGCTTAAAAATGTGTGCAAACTATATGTTTTTATGACCATGCAGCACAGCAACATCACATGAGCGCGTAACCATGATAGAGACGATAGTCCAAAATTTCTACTGGTTAATCGCCCACCCCTACCAAGATCCCTACATGACAAAAATAGTGAGGATGGTATCAGGTGAACCTAAGGTCATGCAAAGAACCACTTAGGAACCCTTTAAATGGGTAGTTTACCCAAAAATAATGATTTGGTCATCTTATACTCACCCTTATGTTGATCCAGACCAGTATGATTTTCTTTGATCTGTGGAAAACAAAAACAGATGTTTGGGAGAATCCTCAAGCTGCTCTTTTCCATACAATGAAAGTCAATGGAGATGGCCACTGTATTTTCAAGAGATAACAGTTAAGCCTGTGGTCTGTTCCTCCCACAAAGTTAATGTTTAGCTTGATATATGAATATGAATCATGTCGATCACTTTTACAGTACATTTTTCATGCTTTTTGTCATTTCTGGAGCTATACAGTACCTGCTCTTATTAACTTTCATTGTATAGAGAAGAGCAGAAGAAGAACATCTCTTGCTGTGAGGAACAAACAATATGAGGGTTAGTAATAAAGCCAGAAGTTTTGTTTTGGGGTCAAATTATTTTATGAAAATGTACATTAGAGAGAACATGTTGTCTCTATCTCCTATCATAGACTAAAATGTTCTCATCTCATTTGACACCTGCTCAGAGCAAGCGCCGCCCTTTTAACTACCAAAACCAAACTATCAAAGAACTGTTGAGGAGATATTGTCAGTTCTCGTGTGTGTCCTCATGTGTCCATCGCATTTACGTTTGAACAAAATTGAACATATGTGTGCAAAACACTACAGCACTGATGACGTAAAGGTTAAAGCCAACAGTGACTTTAACCCCTCTTAAAGTGTTTCCCACAGTGCTTGGCAGTCCAGCGGGTCACACAATCCCATCCATTAGCCTCCTGCTCTAGTGACCTGCAGGAGGCCAGCAGATCACGGCTATGCTTTACACGTCTCTGCTCGCTGCGATTTCCTGCTACATGCCAAGTCAACAGATGCCTAAGGAGACTAGCGGATTTTACACGCAAGACCCAAACTGAGCCAGAGAGCAGAACCTTCCAGCAAGAGCTCAGGCTGAAAGTTGATCACAATTAGGAAATCCTGGGCCACCCATTGGGGCTGATGGGAAGGTGTAGCTTTAAAAATAGAGATGTGTGCCGGGCCGGGGAAAAAGAACAGTTGCTTAGTGCAGTGGAAAAAAAAGTGCAGTGCTTTTCTTTGACGTGTGATAACATACACTTAAAAATGACCATGTTATTGCTATGTTTTGGGCATGGCACTATGGTAATACGAAGGTATTCTTTGAAGTAAATATGTCACAACAATGTTATAGTATCTTTTAAATGACTCACAAAATGGTACTAACATGGTTTTTGTTATTTTGATAAACTATTTTGATAATGTGCTATGGTTTTCGGACACTGTCATGATAGCAATACCATAGTATTCTTTGAATTAACAAAATTACACTCCATAGTGTTACCATGATATTTTGAAAGATACCATCGTATTACTACAGAATTTTAGGCATGGTACCACACTGTACCATGGTACTGTGATAGCATCAGATGGTAATACTATGGTACTTTGAAATATACAATGGTACTTAAATTCATATAACATGATTTTTATATTGTAGCACATGGCACTTCCAAAATACCATGGTACTGCAAATGGTAATGTCCAAAATACCACAGTGGTACCACATGAGTCATTAAAAAAGATACCCTTTTTATCTTGATACTATAGTATTTTGGACATGTACCATTTAACATGGTATTTACATGGAACTTCAACCAATACCACGGTAAATGAAACATATCTAAAGCACAACAGTAGTACTATGATATTTAATTAGTCATAAAAAAATGATACTATAGTATTAACATGACGTATTGGACGTGGCACCATGATAATCCCATATTATTGGATATGTACTATGGTACTGCAAATACCATAGTCAATTAATTTTTGAAGCATTCTAGTACAATGTTATATATCAATCATCTGACATTACTGTACCATGTTATCACTACAGTGCATTTTTGACTAAATATCATGGTATATAAAAAAGTGCCATGGTGTTACTATCTGACACCTCACGTATGCTAACCACAAAGTATGTACTGTAAGGGTATGCAGCGGCACTATGGCTAATAAGTATATTTGAAATGGACTGCCAGTTTGTATAGGGAACAAATTGGGCAATAAAAAGGCCAGATACCTTGTGTGTGTGTATGTGTGTGGAGCGGAAACAAAAGGTGATGGAGGGGGATGTCGGAGCAGAAGGGGAGATTTTGAAGAAATGGGGGGTGGAGGTTTTGGTGATGGCAGATGCTATCCCAGCATGACTTCAGTGAATCTGTGGTGGGGGCTGTTGTTGGGGGGGAGGGTCTGCTGGCCTTGTTTGACATCAGCTGCAAATCTGGCCTAAGTGTGTATTCGTTTGTTTGTTTGTAGATGCATCCATGCACGTGTGCGTGAGAAGGGTGAGGGTGTTGGAAACGCCTGTTTTTGTTTGTGTCTTTGTGTAGCGTGGAGAAGGGGTGGTGCTACTGTATGTATGAAAAACATCCTTGGGTGCTTGGGTGTCAGATTTAATTTGATCTGTCCAGAACAGAAGCAGACTGTGAGAGTGTGCGCATGTGTGTGTGTGTGTGTGTGAGAGAGAGAGAGAGATAGATGGATTCTAAGACAGACAAACAGACAGACAGACAGACAGATAGATAGATAGACAGAAAGACAGATAGATAGATAGATAGATCACAGTTGCAATGCATTATGGGATAGATAGATGGATAGACAGATAGATAGATAGATAGATAGACAGACAGACAGACAGACAGACAGACAGACAGACAGACAGACAGATAGATAGATCACAGTTGCAATGCATTATGGGATAGATAGATAGATAGATAGATAGATAGATAGATAGATAGATAGATAGATAGATAGATAGATAGATAGATAGATAGATAGATAGATAGATAGATAGATAGATAGATAGATAGATAGAATGTAATAAAATGAGCCAAAACGAAGTACCTGAAAAGCCTCAATTGAAACAGCCTTAGAACCAAAAGTGTGCCTACAATGTCTCCGATGCAATCTAGATAGTGAGCTCACTAGGTTTTGTAACAGAGCTTTAGCGTTTGTTCCCATGGCTGTCCTGTGTCTTTGTATTGGTGCTTCTACCATCACGACTGTGTGTAATCATGCACTTCCTGCGAACACTGCCGGCCATTCATCATCCAAACACACAGCTCTTTTTTCCTCTTTGCAGGCCCCTTACATACACCCACCTCTCTTCCTCTCTTCTTTCCCTCATATTCACACTTTTGTTTTTCTTTCTTCTAATCTTCACTCCCTTTTATATATCTACATAGACAGAGACATAGACAGACAGACAGACAGACAGACAGACAGACAGACAGACAGACAGACAGACAGATAGATAGATAGATAGATAGACAGATAGACAGATAGACAGATAGATAGATAATACTTTCTTCCTCTTTCTCTCTCCATCACCCCTCTAATCTGTTTGTTCATAAGTCCAGAGCAGCAAGGACAATCTGTCCCATATTATTACCCTTGAAATTACATAACCAGGACGGAAATGGGGCGATGTTTGGAAGGGAGTGACACCAAACCTCCCAGTGTGCCGAACAGCTGAGTGTGTTTGTTTTGCTTCATTCAGTTTCAGCGTGTGTATGTGCAGAGCTGCTGGCCCTGTATGGCGGTTGCTATTTTTGTAAACAGAGTGAAGAGAGAGAAACAGCATTAGGATGATAGAGCAAGGATGTTTTAATGTCACTGCTGTGCGTCACAAGTGCGTGTTGCATGGGTTCTAGCCGGAGGCACGACAGCGATCCGGACCCCTGAATTACACACCTCATAATTTATGCATGTCTCCCAGACATGCAGTAGAAACACAAACCTCACTGACTGTCAACATTAGTAATTACATAATAGCTCCCCTCCCACTACTTGCTATCAATAAAAGATGTTACCAAGTCTGTAATCTAACGTCAGAACAGTCGCCACTCCTCCACAACCTTCAAAACAAAGCGATTGAGAGAGAAAGGACAAGTTTGTTGACTGGATGTGGAGACGATTAGAGCCTGAGGCAAAGGTGTGTTCCTGTGGTGTCACACTCTAAACTGGTTGAACGAGCAAAAAACACACAATTGTGTGAGGTGAGCTCACTTTACGGTCATGTGGTGTGACCTGTACCGTGGGTGCCGCCTTTCTACCGCCCCGTCAGTAGCAACTCATGTCATAATAGTCAAGTGATTGTTTAGGCCTCTCCACAAGTTTCACTACTTTTGTCAAGTACTTTCCTTACCGGTTTTTCACAAATAGCTAATAAACATACTCATCTCTCAGCAGTTTCACATTATAACCATTGCTATAACCATCCATGATATTTGGAAGACTAGCATGTCAGGTGGGGCTGAAAGAACTAGATTTGTGTTTATATAGTTAGGTTATGGAAGCCTGTTTCCTCCATTGAATGAAAAATAAAAAAAGGTATTTGCAACTTTTTTTTATTCGCAATTCTGACTTTTTTTCTCACAATTGTGAGTTCACATCTCGCTATCCTGACTTTTTTCTCAGAATTGTGACACAAACTCGCAATTCTGATTTTTTTTCCCCTCAGAATTGTTTGGCACAACAGAATTGTGAGTTATAAAGCCAGAACTGCGAGATATAAAAATCATTTATATTTCGCAATTCTGACTTTATTTCTCGCAGTTTCGAGTTTATATCACACAGTTCTGAGAAAAAAGTTGGAATTGCGAGAAAATATCAGTGTTTTTTCCCCACAGAGCTGGACTTCATAATTCGCAATAGTGAGTTTATATCTCACAATTCTAAGAAAAGAGTCAGAATTGCGAGATATAAACTCACAATTGTGAGAAAAAAGTCAGAATTGTGAGATAAAAAGTCACAATTACCTTTTTTTTCTAAGATTGACAAAAGTAATTAGCAGCTCATCTTTCTAAAAAGGTTAACAAAATATATTGTAGTATAAACTAACGGTACTTTATAGGTAAATATAACTAATTTTAAAGCTAATTATGCAAGATAGGATCGAAAGAACTAGATTTGTGTTTATATAGCTAGGTTGAATTCAGCAAATTTATAAGTTGTCTTAGTAAAAATATTAGCAAAAGGTAGTTCAAGAGAAATGTTGAAGAGTAACTAGCTAAATGCAGCAATGCTACTAAAACATTTCACTTTCTGTTTGTTGCATACTGTTTGAAATAAAAATTCAGCGCCAAGAACTATTGATATTGCACTGATTGATGACGATGAAAGTTAGCAAAACATGTTGTAATATTAGAGTGATGTTCTGGAGTAACTAGCTAAATGTATCTGTTTGACACTACTAGGAGTAAACACAATCAGTGTTAAGTACTTTTCCATCACAACAGTGATTAATTCATAAACTAGTGTTATTTGATAGCTTACTAGAACTAATTTTAAAGCTACATGCAACTAGCTATGTTAAACTACAACAAACTTAAGACTGACAAAGAAATGTGTAAGTCATCTTTCTAATAAAGTAAGAAAAACATGCCATGATGTCTAACATTTTTTAATAGCATTTTACAATAGTTTCTGTTAGCGAGCAACTTTTCTCAGCAAGGATTTATCCCTTCTCCAAAAAGGAGCCATTGAACCGCTGTGGTCACGTGGAGGTATTTAGCAGACAAGAACACCACACACTCCCTAGGGGGTGGAAGAGAGCGCAGTCGTCAAGCTGTGGAACAACAACAAACGAGTACTGAGGCGGGCCGATGCATTACTGTGTTTGTAGTTGCATGCAGGGGAAAGTGGAATTAGCAACCCAAACAGTGTAATCACTCCGGGTGCTCCAGGCAGCGTGCGTTATTATTTCAATTACTCTGAGGGTTAGCAGTGAGCCCTGAGGTACGCCAGAGATTAGCCTACCGACTGCTCTTCCTCTCTGAGGGGAAAAAGTAGGAGACAGAGTTGGTAAATTCATCCCAAGAGGCAACTGAGGAGTCACGCGGGTGCATCGAAGATGTGACTCAAGCTAATGACACATCTCAACGGATGTCAGAATCCTATAGAGGAGGGGCAAAAAATCATAAATGTGTGAAATTTGCATCAATTAGCCACAGACGAATGTCCTCGGATGCCATTTGTTTTTCCGCATGGACTGATTGGTTGGGAATGTCGTGGACAACTTGTTTAGGGGCAACCAAACTTTAACTCCATTCGCTGAAAACCTCTCAAGGAGTCAAATGGTAATGAGAGCGACAAAAACCTCAAGACAAAGGGGGCACATCCCCCAAATCAGGACCCCATACTGGGAACTGTGACGGGGGTCACGGATGAGTGGGGGCAGGGCATGTGAGGTAAACACATTCCAGCCAAAGGTTCTTCAGCTACCCCCACTCCCCTCGTACGCCTTCTAGGACTCCTTTTTTTTACCCCTTCATGTCACACACCACTTCCATCACGTCAATACACAAACAGCATGGTTGCCCCCCCTTCTACCGCCACCTCTTAGTTTTTTTTTTTTTTTTTTATACTTCCAGCAGCTTTTCCCAACCCCCACATACACCCAGGGGGCAAAGCAGGCCAACCTCCTGCCAGCAAGCTGCCTTATTGTTCAAAGCCAGTCGCATTTACGATGAGGATAAAAAACACATACGGTATATAATCTCTTTACACCTAACACTGCCCAGAATAGTTTGTCTGAACGTGATAGCTTAGTACAGGCACACCTCTGGAGGAGATTGAACATCAAATGTCACCAGAATCAGGAATGGAAAAAACAAGAAACGTTAATTTCTAGACACTTTAAGCAACTTCAGTGTACATATTTTATGACAGCGCCTTCTCTGGGAATCGAAACCATGACTCCAGCACCGTTTGGAATGCGCTCTACCAATTGAGCTACATAAAACAATAAAGATTGTGGACCCGATGTAATGGTTTAAAAATGTATCTGTTTTCAAGAAATTGCCAATGATGTCATGAATGTTGTGTGCCAAAGAAAAAATTTGCGATCGATGACAACAGCTCCCTTTGCTTTTGTTCCTCTTATGGTAATGATACCTAACGTGAGCTGCATTAGTATGTTTGCCAGGTAGAAGACATGTCCCTCATTATAAGTGTGTCCAAAAACCACTCCCCCCAGGCTAACTACATGGCAGTCAAAACAGCATCACTTCAAATCAATCTCTCCCCAGACAGACCCCCACTACCAGACAGTCCCTTAATTTCGCCATGACCAGGAGCCCAAGGACCACCCGGAGGTCAGGGTTCAACACCTGAGATGCGAACGCTCAGACATACATTTGCCAACACGCGTGATTTCATCACGCCTCCAGCCAAAACATAATCAGAGGCTGTCTGGGTGCAGGCATGCTAATATGGCAGATCATCTATGAACATAAAGCAATGTGACACATCCGCCACCCCCATGCAGAGCCAGTCGACTTTGTGTTTTAAAATAGACCCAATTCAGTGCGCTCCAAGAAAATGCACCAGGATGTGCAGTGATAAAAAAAGAACGCTGTGACCTGGCTGGTGATTCAGAGCTTGACGTGGAAAGGTGAAAGACCCACATGCACATGCTTGTGAGGTAATTCTACTTGGACAGCAGCGCCCCCATGGCATCAAATTTAGCGTGGGCTGTGTATTTATAGAGCTGAGAAACAGTAGACCGATCCGCCCACCGAGCTGATGGATGAATCACTCTCTCAACCTGCAGAGATAAGAGCCAGAGAGAGAGCGATAGTGCACATCTGTAGCCACGACACACACTCCTCTCGCTTATGATCTCATCCTTTGCTATTTTCCTCCTACACTTAAACCCCCACAACACAATTATGATCCATAATGATCCACCTGGAATCCGAAGCATGCACAGTATGACATGTTTAACGTAAGCAGGTATAGGGTTTCTCCAGTTGCAAAAAAACATAAAATCAGCATGATATAGGTTTGAATTTTTTTTTGTAGTACCATGGTACTTCTAAAAAAAATTCAAACCTATATCAAGCTGATTTTATGTTTTTTAGATTTTTGTTTCTGGTACCACGGTAATACCTTCCTTTTTACATTTACCACAGTAAACCTGAAATATATGATGGTACTGAAATTTATGTACCTTGATTTTTGTATGGTACTTCCAAAAATACCATGGTGCTACCATGGTACATGCCCAAAAAGCCATTCTAGTACCATGTCCAAAAAACATCTACTTTTTTCAAGTGTAATGCACATTTACCATGATAATGCCACCTTCGTTTTATATTTACCTTAGTAAAACTGTGGTTTGATGGATATGGAACCATGATGATATTTTTTGGACTTGTACCATGGTAATACTGTGATTTTAATGGATATTATAATACCATTACAGAAGTGTACTGTGGTGGCACGGTTATGGTATTTCTATGGTACTTCGAAATATATGATGGTACTGAAATCTATATACCATGGTTTTTGTATGGTACTTCTGAGAACATCATGGTGCTACCATGGTACGTGTCCAAAAAGCCATGTCCAAAAAAGTATAAATTTTTCAAGTGTAGTGCACATTTATCATGAAAATGCCACCTTTATCTTTTTTAACATTTACCATGGTAAAACTGTAGTTTTAATGGACACGGCACTATAGTACCATTATAAAAGTGTACTGTGTTGGCACAGTGATTGTAATACTATGGTACATTGAAATATGTGATGGTATTGAAATATGTGTACCATGGTTTTTGTATGGTACTTCCAGGAATACCATGGTGCTACCATAGTACATGTTTAAAATCCATTCTAATAGGCTACCATGTCCAAAAAAAAAAAAAAAAAAAAGGCATTTTTTTCAAATGTAATGCACATTTATCATGATAATGCCATGTTTGTTTTGTTTTTTTTTAGGAAACGGTACCATGATAATACCATGGTTTTATCTGAATTCACTTTAATGAAATAAACTAACACATCTTTAGGACATATATCATGTAAATAGAGTGTTATTCTTGGAGTATGATATAAATACCATAGTACATAAATATAAGTAACAAGGTTTACCATAATTTTACCATAGTACAGTCTTTACTTCTTTTAAGGGATTTAAATATCAGTGTATGAATATGGTACTCATTCAGTACTATTATCTGATACCATTACTGCTTATACCATAGTACTTTTATGTAAGTTATACTGATGTTGTAAATTACAGCTGTGAATCAAGCAACTCCACCCTCAACTTAAGGAACACACCCTCAATTTCTTGCCAAGCGAGGCGTTGAAAAATACTCTGTAGAATGTCCTGATGAGAAAACAGCACACCGACCCCATTCACTTGTTTATTCATGACCTCATTTTTTCGCCGCTCTCACTCGATAGCACTGTGTCACTTACACTGAGCGAGCTGTGGGTTACTGTAGTACTGTTTACAGTAGCAACATGAAAGTCCATGTCAGACCCTACTAATTCTGCTGACTCTGTAACAAGAGATTCAGCAGCTGCCCTTTGGCGCAAAAACCTTTGGAGATACAAAAGGAACACTGTTTAGAGTACCGGAAATAACTGGCTATATATTATATAACTGTAATTTCCTCAGGTTTCCTCTGTGTTATACAAAAATCAAGCAGGGTTTGCCAATGTTGCTAAACTATGGAAATCTGTCAATAGTTAGACTTAATGTATGTAGAATATGAAGATCCATAGGCTTACTTTGTCTATAATCCTACATGTAGGTTGCACAAGGCAAATATGTTGGGGGGGGGGAGGGAAGGGGAAGGGTGGCGTGACCTGGTTTAAGTGGAAAGAATGTCTTCCTTGTGAAAACAACTTTCCATAAAGCTCCTCTCTTCAGTGAAGACAAACTGCATGACCTTATAGGGACTGAAGATGGGACACAAATGCAGGAGGAGTTTAGTGAATAGCTCTATCTAGTGGGCATTTTAGGTACCTGCAAGACACAAAACAAAATATGCACAGTAAATTATGGATCACAGATTATATAAACACAGACTACAAATGATTTAACATTTTTAATTGTGATTATCATTCCACATAATATTCTATCTTTGATTTTCCATATTGTTTTGAATTATTGAAGTATTTTTAATTCTTTATTTTTTTGTACAGAATGAGCTAAAACCTTGGTTTTTATTTCTATATGGTATTATAATGTTATTAGGTCTTAAACTATTGTCAGGAATAGCACACAAAGCCTTATTTATACAACACCACTGCTAAAATATTGTGTTATATAATAATAAAGCTATATTAGGAATATAAGCTATATTCGAATAAATAAATAAACTACTACACAGATGAAGTGTGATCTGTATAATATAGAAAATATCCATTACTGTAAGACAACTTCCTTAACCTCTCCCTTAATTATTTTTCCCTGTTTTATTCACTTTTTTCATTTGTACCAACAAATCGTGGACTACTTGTAAATGTTTTCCATTTCAATAGAAAGTATCCTGTAGCATGAGAATCATTTCAGTACTTCATTATTTCATATAGCATGCAGAGTAAATGATGAGTGTAATATGTCATGCAGTGTCTAACCATAAGAAGGGAGATGCTGCATTGAGAAAATTTGCGCAGACACACTTTCTAAAAAAAAAATCATGATGCTGCCAATACCAAATCATTATAAATGTTCCTCTAATTTTCTTTCAGTTTGTCCCCAGTTTGGTAAAACTTGTCCTGTTTTTGTTCGTTTGGAATGAACTACTCTGAATGAAAGCACTAGTCCGGTTAAAGAACAGATGACTCTTATGAGCAGGTTCATTTCAGTGAGTCAAAAAACATTAGGCCTAGGCTACAGCGCGGCTAGTGCATGTCCGATTCCTAAACGAATGATTCTTATGAGCCGGTTCTTATAGTGAATCAAAGCCAAAATGAACAACCAATGGTATCAATTTGAGACCAAACAAAAAAACAGCTTGATTCCCAAGCGAATGACTCTTTTGAGTCTGCCTTTCTTTTCAGTGAACCAAAAATACTTAATTCACTTAGAGCACGTATAGCCTACTGAATATATCCAATCCTCTTAGCCAACTAAACTACAAGTTAGCCTATTACTTTGATCAATTTAGTCTAGTCTAGTCTACTTTTTGGGTTGACTTTTTGTCATTTAGCCTAGTAATTTTGAGTTTTGTATTAAAAATTTAATAATATTATAATAGTATTAACCTTTAATAAAAACAAATTTTCTGCGCCAAACGTTTTCTTGGGTTAAAGCCTCCCACATGAAAAAATACTAAGTTATATTAATTTACAGTAGCGTTTTTTAACCATACTATATAGGCTATAGTAAAGTATAGGCCTACTTGAATTAATTTGTTGTAGTTGCTGTGGTAATATAACAACTAGGCTTATTTAAATTTATAGTTTTCTACAACTTTAGGGTATATTTCAGCCTAGGCTACTGTAGTAAAAACTAAAGTATAACTTACTACAGTTTTTATTACAGTTTATCAGTTCACTAGTTATGCTATAGCATTCATAAACAAAGTGTTGTACATAGCTACTATAATAGCCTACAGTATAATACACTTTACTATGGTAGCATATGGTTAAATAATAATTAGGATACCCACCTCAAACGAAGTCATATCATAGGCTTCAATAACTTAATAATAATAGAAGGACTCGTGCAGTGTTAACAGTCATAACTCACTCAGGGAGGCTTGCAGGAAGCTGGTCGTGACACAGACACGACTAGTTCGTCCTTGAGCACCGACAGTCGTGAGGAGATCATCAACGTGATTCTAAACAACAACCTTTTTCCTGTTTATGGGGAAACGGGTCAAATTTAAGATATGTAGCTTTGCGAACATGTAGCCATTTAAAAGTTTGAAGAACTCAAGAACTTGCCTCAAGTGTGAAGGGTCAATTTGAGTCCACCGTACACCGTGCATCTTGAAAGGGGTAAATTTAACGTTCTTGGGCTTGGTGTTTATTATTAACACCTGGAAATAATGCGAGTAAATTTAGAGCAGATTTATATTGGATTGAGCAAACATGGGGAAAAGCTTGTCATGGGAGGAAGCTGTCATGGTGGCAGTGTCTGCCAAACAGCACTAGTAGGCTACACCCAGTGGCTCTCATCCCTGTCTGATGGATGAACCCGGGGTCGTTGGCTCACTGATACCGTCTTATCGCGCTCCGCAAGGTGGTCCTTTGAGGTTTACACCAAATTCTGGCGAGTCTCGCAGGGCATCCTTCCCAAATCACTCAAAATCCGTGGCAATGAACTAACAAAGGCCCGAGATCAAAGGCTGTCAGATGATGGAGCTGATTTCCCACATATTATTCTGCGTGTATTTCATACATTCATTCATGAAGATATATTATCAACTGTCTGCCTTCTCCTCTAACCTGACACCCCTCTCCAGTGTTGACAATTACGGTTATCTGTGTTGATGATGAACTAATGGGCTTCATATCTTCATCGAAACATCTTCAGTAGGCTACACGCAAACATTTGCACGAAGCTGCCAAGTGAACAAATCATTATGTAATTATATCATATTTCCTTTTGAAATAGTTTCTGAATATAGGCAATAGAAAATATTATAGATAAAATATCACTATGACTAAAATAGAATGTATTAAATATATCAAATTGTACATATATATTTTATATAGGCTAAATACATTTTTTTAAAAAGTGTTCAAAACTCTAATTTAGAATTTTACATTTTAAGTGCAATAATCAAAACATTACAGAAGAATTGTTTATTTTACAATTTTAAGGAGCCTAAATATCAAATTTCAGATATTTGCTTACATTACTGTCCAGTTCTACTAGATTTGAAAAAATGCGGATATTGTACACACACGCGCGCGCATATTGTGCACCATTAATTATTACATACAATTTCTGAAGATGTGCACCTTCACACAGGCAAATGAGACAAAGTAAAATTGAATAATTAAATCCAATGTCCCCTAAAATAATCATTAATATAGGTTATAGCTATTTTTGTGCGTTCTTGGATTGGTCAGAAATTCAATAGAATTCACAACAGTTGGCTTTTGCAATTTGTGCCCGTCTCCCTTTATAACCTGTCTAACATGTTTTACTCAGCTAGGATGATTCGCAGTTTAATCTGAACGCCCGAAAACGCTTAAATGTGTAAAACAAACAGCCGCTAATGGTACTTTTCAACCCTACATCCCCAGCCGATATCACTGAAAATGTGTTACTTTTGGCCGCATAATTAATTTCTGATCGAGCCCTGAAGCAGTTCAACAATATTACGCATTCGTTTTTTCCCCTCAATCTGCTGAGTTATTTTTTATGCATATCCATTCACAATATAAGTCTATATATTTCTCTTCCCATTTGCCCTCGATAAAAAGCAAAATAATAATGAATCATTTCATAAATAATGGGTTTAGGGGCTTATCGACCGCGCAGTGGCCGCCACTGCGCTCTTATCTCGCCTGGCCACATTGCGCCCGTGTTCCGCTCCCCATACTGAGAGGCGCGCGCTGGACGTGATGTGGAATTATATAGACCTCACTTCCAGTTCCACACAGCACTTCAGTGCATCTAAAACCTCAGACATGGATGACCCTCCACAAAATGGCTCCATGCACACACTAACATCCACCGCCCGACGACGGTAAGAAGCGAATATTGGTGTTTCTGCGCTCCTTTGATAAAAACACAGGTCATAATTAGCCTTTCTGTAGACACCAGATGATTAATATGAGGTCAGGAATGATTTATATCATTTTTATTTGGCTGTATTCGGTCTTGGAGCAAATAGGCCTTTGAGCCTGCAGAATGCAGATATCGATTTGCCATTTATTTTATAATTAACGCGCGTTTTAGACACGATCCTTTAATCTAAAGTTAAGAAATTCGATTCATTTCGATTCGATTTTCCACACAAAACCTCCCCGGCTGCTTTTTTCCTCTTTTCCGTTTAGTGCTTAAAATAACAGTCATCATAACTCCATCAATAAATAGACGGATCGCATCGATATTTCACATTTATAAAACCAAAATTCACATTTAGGTCGGGCTATTTGTTACTAAAGTTTGTTGATATTGAATTATTGTCGAATTATTAGTCTCTTTGAGACCGTGCAAATAGCCTATGCTATTATCGTCAGATTTGGTTAAGTAAAGCTTGCTTTAAAACAACTCTGAGCAAATATAAGCACTTGCATATTATTATTATAAATACAAGATGGTATATTATTATATAGCTACGGAGTAAACAGAACGAGGTAAATGTAAAAGTGTAAATTGGGTATGATGTAGGCTATTAATAGTGATCATGTAGTAAAATAAACTTAGATGACACATTGGACTGTCTGAGAATGAAAACAACAAAACAAATATTCATGTGCATCAATCTTAGAAATATATATCAACTACGAAATGGCATTAAACAAAGTCAACCATAGAAAAACTATATAAACTAAATATCTAAATTTAAAACCAGAAAAAAATGTGCAAAAATGGACGCAACTACTCGCGTAAAAATGCTCGTTTTACCTCTATTCCTGAATTTGAAAAAACGAAAAGACATAAACATCGCATACAAATAAAACAAGCCACCATATTGACAGTAACATCACCTCTAAAATACATAGGTTAATATAAATCTATATCGAAATTAGCCTATTAATTATAGTAACGTGTAGGTTTATAATAAAAAATAATACTAAATAATAACATAATAAAGTTAAGAATATGATTTAATAAGCAAACCTATAAAGGCGTTATTGAATGTGTCCTGTAACAATTACGCGGATTATATTCTGTTATAAATGTAGAACATGTTAGCAGAAGATAAGCTCTTTCCCAACCAAGACACCGGTCTTATCTCCAGAGACCATGAGCAGAATGATGATATGACAGACCAAAAAATAATAAAAAACACCACCATACACAGACCTATCATAAACGAAATTAAATCGAAAACTCTTTGAAATGCACCAGCCGTCGTTTGTAGGTTACATTTCAGCAATCTTGCTTAACTATTTATTCTCATATTCGTGCAAGAACAAACGTCTAAAACTGATCAGGCCTTTGCGAGGCTCGGTGAGACAAACACGACACGTGTTGACACCGAGCTGCTGTATTAATACTGTACACTGTCAGTGTTTCCAGTCACGCCCGCGCTCGGCACAGAAAGGATGCGCCGCGCGTAATAACGCAGGCGGTCAATTGCGCTCAATCAATGTTCCTAAAGGTGTGTTCTTTCACAGGTGACCTCCGATGAGAAGCTAAACAGCCGCTGGATTGATTGGTTGGGAATTACAATTACCTTTGGATACCACTATAAGCTTTTGGGAAAACCACTTTTTTGGATTTTCACTCAAGGATGATGGAAAAACTGAAATCCGAGCAATTTCCGCTCAGCCCGAGCGCGGAGGGCGACGCCGAGCCCGATGAGGGAGACGCATGCGGGAAACAGGAAGGCACGACGGCGGAGACGGGTGAGCATCACCCCCCAGAGGAGCGCGGCGTCCTCAATGGCGTTGCCAAGGAAACGGCTCACCACGCCACAGAACTAAAAAAGGAAGTGGCGGTGATCGAGCTGTCCAGGAGAGGAGGGAGCGCGGATATAAAAGGCAGAGAGCTCAAAGCAGACATCAGCCATAAGGTGCAGACCACCGAGCTGTGCAGACCACCGATTCCTCTGCCGCTGCCTCCCAGAGAGCCGCTGAGCGACACTCGAATGGTGCAGTTGAGTCCGCCCGCTTTCCCTCTCCCGGCTCGAGCGATGCTCTACAGCAACATGACCCCACCGCTCGCCACTATTAACAGGTAACTTCTGCTTTTACACTCCGTGCTGAATAAGATACATTTCATTTCATTTAACATTGAAATATTTGTTGCAAAGTTAAGATGCATTTATGAAATACATTGCCTAATGAATTTGTATTCCGCTTTTTGTGCATTTTAATATTTGCAACTATCTGAAAATCCATTTCTCGATTTAATATTTTCTCTGCAATACACTAAAATAATCTGTAAATATTATTTATTTTATGATACCTGAAATGCTCTGTAGATTACACTATAATGCAATCGGAACCCACCAAAGTTACTTGCATTTATTTAGTCTATTAAAATGTATATTAAACGACACTGAAACACAATGTATTATAGTAATAATTATATAAACCATGCATAAAAAGTTTTCGTTTTCTCATCAAAATGTTAAATATAATTGCATTGAAATGTTTTATGAACAAACATTCTATCTTGTACTCTTTCCCACTTCTATTCCATTCTATTCTATATCCACGTTATATCAAATATGTAAGCACTTCGTTTTCTCCATCAGCAATGCAATATGTTAAAGATAAATGTAATGCATTAAAATTGATTTTAATACACTTTTCCTAAGCTTTTCTATTCTACGTTATACTTTAAGTATTTCAGTGATTTCTTTCTTATTTTTAAAGAATTTTTTAACTGTAGAATATGTAATGCAATGCATCAAAATGTATTTTTATATGCATTTCTTATAAGCTTTGTCTATTGCATTAACATCTTTATTTGAATGCAATTTAAGCGCTTTTTCATTTTGTAAGACCTTTTTATCTTGGAATATGTAAAAGATGCATAAAATGCTATAAATGTATTTTTATATACACTTTTTTTCGAAGGCTTTTCTATTCATTTAGGTGCTTTCTTATTTTGAAATACATTTTATGTTGGAATATTATAATAATTTCTGTTTTGTTCAATGATATTTGAAGTAGATAAACAGAAACATTTTAGGAAACATCATTTTTCTTATTTCCAATCGTTTACATTCCGTGTGTTTCTCTTCTCAGTGGTTTTGCTGGGGAAGCGGATCAGTATGGGATGTATCCCAGCAGTCGAGTGAAACGCAGACCTGCACCTTATGAGGTTGAAATCAACGATGGTAGGAGCATTTTAGATCTTTCTAAGTATGGTAAGCCACTCTTTGGCTGTGCTTTTCTCTTTTTTCTCATGATTTGCCATCCATCATCTGTTTCATTCTCTCCATTTAAAACAACATGTGCCAAACAAGCCAGATTTAGTAAAAGAAAATATTTTGTATTTTTGCAAAAATATGGAAGAATGCAAACAAAATGAATATGCTAAAAATAACAAGATAACTTCACAATGTCTTAATTTGCTTATTTTCTGTACAATTACTTTGTCACTTTTTAAATTAATCGTTAATTTTCTAATAGATTATTTATGAATCAGTCATTTAAAATTTTCATGCACTATAATTTAACACTTATTCTTTTTGGGCTAGGAATGTCACATTAGTTGCACATGCAAAAAAAAAAAAAAAAAGTTAAATAAATTAGTTAGCTAAAGTGACAATTTCCATAATGTCAATATCTTTGCCCCCCTAAAAATCATACTGCATTGCACAGAAATGCATTTCTTAAAATAAACGGAGAACAAAATAATCTTGTGAAACAAAGAAGATTTAAGACAGTTATCAGGGATGTGAGAGAGAGAGAAAAAAAGTGGTTACTGTTGCCAACTGGAAAAAAAAATCAGTGTATGCACTGGAGAGATAGCTCCGAGTTGCCTATAAAAATGCTAATATGAGTCAATGTGTTTGGCTGCGAGTGCTGAGACAGAAAAGCAGGATTCTAATGAGACGAAAATGTTGAATGCGCGACACAATATGTTCTTATACGATATAGAAGAGCATCAAAGGTAACGCTACCCTCGCCGCCGTTTCGAAAACGCTTTAAATTATTCCTTAACTCAAGAGGTTGGGAATCCATTTAACTAAGTGTAATTATATGAAGTCACTGGTGCATCAGGCAAAGTGAAGCATTGATAGCCCTGTTCCAACAGAGCTGTCTAGGATGAGAAATGGCCCTGAATAATTGAATGTAAAATGCCATAGATAATAGAAAGGTTAATTAATTCTTGGCTAAATAGGGGGAGATAAAGAGCTAATCTATCAGTGAGAAGTGAGTGAACACCTTAGGTGTGTTCACAAGGAAACCACTGTTCAAGCACTCAACCGCGTCACAGATTTGTTACGAACAACTAAAATAAAAAGACGATTTCGACACCCCAAACCATTGCGAGCGAGTATAACCTGACTATACTTCCTTTGCTTTGCAGGTTCACAGCCCAAAGTCGTGCGACGGATTTTCACAAACAGCCGTGAGCGCTGGCGGCAGCAGAACGTGAACGGTGCCTTCGCCGAGCTGCGCAAGCTCATCCCAACCCACCCTCCAGACAAGAAGCTCAGCAAGAATGAGATCCTCCGCCTGGCCATGAAGTATATCAACTTTCTGGCCAAGCTCCTCAACGACCAGGACGACATGGTGGACGGCGAAGCCCCCGCTGCTCGTGCCGTCCGAGACGCGACCCTGGCTCGGGACGACCTCCTTCAGGAGATGCTGAGCCCAAACTCCAGCTGTGGGAGCCTGCTGGACGGCGATGCCAGTCCGGAGAGCTTTACCGAAGACCAGGACTCATCGGTGGAGTCCAGGTCTTCGGCGAGGGGACTGCATCACTCCAGCCAGCCGCTAGATGGGAACGCCCAGCGATGACTGATTTGGCTTTGACGGACTGAGAAAGCGCAGTGCTTCATGGACCTCAACTAGCGTATGTTCATGTCGTGTGCAAGCATATTCTTATGTATGACTTTCAGTTAAGCTCTTCTCTTCGACGCTAAGGTGCCCTCCGCGGTGAAACGCTGGTACGGGGGAAAATGTCAGGTAGATTTTTAAGTCCACTCTTAGGCAGGAATTGTCGCTCGCCACCTGGAAACGAAAGAAAACAGATTGAATGGTACCCACATCTCATCAGGTACACCGCTGTGAAGGAGCTCATTGGAAACAGCTGGACTTGTGCAACAAAAAAGAGCATTTGAAGCAAGAAAAGGAATAGTTCACCCCCCCAAAAACTGACAATTTTGGCATCATTTACTCACCCTCATGTCACTCCAAATGTGAGTTTCTATCTATCTTCGGTGGAACCTAGGAGGAGGAAATTTTAAGAACCCTACAATGAAAGCCAATGGGGTCCAAATTTTTGGTTTTGGATCCCATTGACTTCCATTATACGGATGACCTCTATTGTACTTCACAAGATTTGAAGTTTGAAGTAACACAAGGATGAGTAAATGATAAGCCGGCTTTGGCTTTGTGCAACGTCTTTGAGACAAATGTGTACATACTGGGAATTGTAATGAGTTCTGACTTTTATTTTAAGTATTACTAACGTCAATGGCCATAGCAACAAAACGCTATTTGGAAAAAAACGCCATTTTGTAAATGTTTTTTTTTGGTATTCTGTTTCGAAACCCTCATGCATACAAGAAAAATGGTGGAGGAGGTACAAGAACATGTACATAGACCGGGATAATGTCGTGTGTCTGTAACGGTGTTCCTTTAGACTGTTCTTTTGCATTGTGATCATGGTACACCATTAATTCGCATCTCCATTTCACCTTCATTCATTCATTCATTCATTCGTTTCTTTGGCTGAAACACCCCTCCAACCCGACCATCTCGCAATGACGCATTCATGGAGTAACGATCTGTCACTTTATTTGACTTGTATGAACTTGATCTGCTTTTTAGCAGAGGATTGAGTAACCAGTCTTGGTACCTTTAAATCTTTTATTGGGTATTAAACGAGCAAGTAAACAAAAATGGTTATTTTAATGTGATATTTAGTAGAAAGACCTTTGTTGTAAGGTGAAAATCTATCTATGAATATATGCAATGTTATATCACACAAATTTTATATAAAAACCCACAAAAATAAAAAACACAAACCTGAACATGTGTGCCATTTTTCTGAAAAATGCTGAACATAACAGAGGATTTATTGTGAGTGTGGACATTAGGTTCATACTGTCAAATGTCTGAATTATAATAGTCTTTTCTGTTGCCATGACAACTGTAAAGGTAGAGAAGGAAAAAAAAAATATGCAGTGGAGCGTTTTACAAAGTGTCAAAAAAACAGTAGACAGGGATTAAATAGAATGAACAAAATTGTGCATTGAAGGGACTGAGATATATGAAAATACTGTCAAATCACCCATGCTAGTCGAGACTTAAAGAAAAAATACAATGTATTTTTATGTAAGGAACAAAATGTTAAATCCCTGACATGAAAAATGAATACAGTGGGATGTGATAACAAGAAATACCTTTAACAAGATTTAGATTGAGCCATATACTGCAGGCGCTTAACACGACAAAAACGTAGATATGCCCTGCTCAGAAAAAGCCTATCTTATTTCAAGATTTTGAGGGTGTGAGGACAGTCAGGGTCATAGCAGGGCGTACATGGGTGTCTGAACCCTGGGAATATGATTCTGAAGGGCTGATAAGAATCAAAGCCAATGAAAAAGTCATTGGTTGGTCTACTGGCCCCAAGGGGCCCTACAGGGACTGTGAAAAACTGATCCAAGGGCAGTTCCCAGGCCAATCACTGATCCACACCCACACCCACATACATGAACGACCTTCTCAAACGCTCTCCATCCTATCAGCTGGAGGACATGAGAAGCATTTCAAGCTAAAGGAATAAAGCTACATGTCAAATATCTGCACAGTTTATATCAAGAGGAGATAGCGTGAAATCACAGATACACAGTTTGTATGAGGATGGATAGTGACTGATAGTATTTCATACAACTTTTACAGTATTTTACATTGATAGACCACCTAAAAAAAAAAAAAAAAGGGTTATCATTTACTCATTTTGTTTCCAAAGGTTTTTTTTTTTGTTTGTTTTTTTCTCCACCTGATTTGATGTCAGTGATGATCGATCATAAGATAAGTAAATTTGAGGTAACTGATGTCAAAACTGGTGCAAGCCATCTTGATGCACCATACTTGAATTTATGCAAACAAGATTTAAAAGCTATGATGAATTTTTAGAAAATTTTGTGGTTGGAAAATGTGTACAGTTTGGATATTTTTACACTGAGCTCCAAAAATGACAAAAATCAATAAACAAAATGCGCAGATTGAATTATTTGTAGTGATATTTAATGAATGACAGATACATAAATAAACAGTTTTTTATACTATATATTATTATACAAAATAATATTATATTATTTAATATTTTATGTTTGGTAAAAATGTTTAATATTTACTTTGACACTGAACTTGAAAAATGACAAAAATCACCATAAATAAAATGCTTAGATTTATTTATTTGTAGTGATATTTCATGATAGATAGATAAATTAATAAATAAATAAATACATAATTTGTTTTAGATTATATATTATTAGATAAATAATATTACATTAACTATATTAGGTAAAAAAAACACATAATAAATGCAATTGTTTTTAAAAGTTTGTTGTTTATTAATGTTTATTTAATGTTAATTGTGCTTTTTATGCAAAAATCTGCATAACAGTTATGGTGATTTGACAAAACATTGTTACCAAAAGCACAAAAAAGTACAATAAATAAAAAAAAATGAAATATATTATACAAATCAATCAATAAATATTAAAATGCATAATACTATATAATATGTTAAGTATAATATTTGGAGGAAAAAATCACCATAAATGAAATGTATTTATTTATAGTGATTTTTCACCAAAAATCCCCATAATATTTATGATGCTTCGACAAAAATGTTCACCAAACAGCTTTAAATAAAAAATAAATAACCATAAATAAATAATAAACAAATATAAATGATAATTATAAAAAAATAGTAAACTATTTATTTGTGGTGATTTTTGGAGATCAGCGTTTATATATATATATATATATATATACATACATACACACACACTGTATGGAAAAGAGCAGCCAATACAATCTAGAAAAATAAGGTTGGGAATGACATAACAGAAAATAAGTGAAGACAAAACTGTCATTTTATTAAGTGTTAAATAAGCTACATTACATGAATCAAAATGCACTATTATGTTTAACTATTAACATGCCCATGTTTCATTTATCTCATTTATTAAGTAAACCATACTCTAAACAATTCAGTTGTGGACTCAACATCAAGTTCTGTGCTGCTCAATTAGAGTTTTATTCATCCACTCAAGATTAGTCAGATCTTCAATAGTATCCGCTTCCCATGAACACTAAAGCCATGTGACACACAGGCCTGTGTGCATCCCACCAGAGATTCAACACACCATCAAAACACTCTAATTCTATTAAGTCTCTTCATTCATCTCAAATGCCAATGCTCTCCCTCTTGAAACGGAGGGCTGGTGGTACGGATTCAATCAGGGATTTTTGACGGCATCTTTTCCCTTTTTAATTAACTGCGGCGTAGTCGCAACCCGCCTCTTTCCCACCAGTGGCCCCAAACCGGAGGATATGGAGCTTCAACCTGGATGGATCTCAAAGGATCCCCATCACAACAAAAAGACATGCTCACCGACTGATAAAGACCACCATTATCCTGAGATAACTAGACAAGGGGGAAGAGTATTCAATTAAGATGCCCCTCCTTCTGGGACAAGGACGTCCCAGTGAACCTCCCAAAGGTCTGGTTCTCAGAGGCAGGACGGGCCGGTGGAAATAGTCTCCTCTGTGGTCTCTCATGGCTATCTACCACACCATCGGCTGAAGTGGCTCCCTTGGGGAGCGGGCCGGTATTTTATGCGAGGTGTTAATGAGTGGGCAGAGCGCTTTTCTAGTTATAAAGCGGTGCTAATTTCCTCTGAGCTGCTAGATGCTCATGTGTCCCTTGAGTCCAGAGGGGCGGATCGTGGTCTTCGTCCAACTCCGCCTCTTTTTCTCCGTTTTGGTCTGTTAATCATTTGCTCTGTCACTCTTTAAGAGCGCTCTCTCATGTGCACTTATCTCTTGTGGTTTAATAAGAGAGGACGAAGACGGCCCTCAAGTTCGAACAAACTTGTCATTCATCAAGTTGTTGTAGGTTAGTCAAGCGAGCCGTTAAAGGAGTAGTTTACCCAAAAATAAACATTTGCTAAAAATGTACCAACCGTTGGGCCATACGATCTGTTCTTCATTGGAACAGATTTGGAGAAATTGAGCATTACATCACTCGCTCATCAATGGATCCTTTGCAGTGAATGGGTGCCGTCAGAATCAGAGTCCAAACAGCTGATACAATAATCCACACGACTCCAGTCCATCGATTAACATCTTCTGAAGTAAAATGCTGCATGTTAGTAAGAAACAAATCCATTATTGAGACATTTGTAACCTCAAACCTTTGCTTCTGGCTAGAATATGAGTCCTCCAGTGAAAAACCAGTGTTGTCTGAATCAGGAGAGACATAGGCTATACACAATATTAAACACGGTTTACAAGCAAAAACAGTTCAAAACAGTTCTTATATATGGAGTTTGAAGTGAGAGGACAACAGAGGATGGACCTTTTCTCTAGAGGAAGCGTTATTATGGATTATGGACTTGACAGAGGTGACAGTTTATGCCTCAATGGATTTGTTTCCTACAAACACACAGCTTTTCACTTCACAAGACAAGGTTTACTGTGATGTTTTTATCAGCTGTTTGGACTCTCATTCTGACGGCACCCATTCACTGCAGAGGATCCACTGGTGAACAAATTATGTAACGCTAAACGTCTCTAAATCTGTTTCAATGAAGAAACATCTACATCTTAGATGCACTGAGGGTTCATTTTTGCGTGAACTATTCCTTTAAAGGTTCACTTGACTAACCTACAACAACTTCAAGTTGATGAATGATGAGTTTGTTTGGACTTGAACCCAAAACACGAATCCTCCTAAATTAGCCTATAGCTCGTTGGTTTGTTTTTTTACTCTAGCTAAACTGTAACTTCCATGGCAGCAAAGTGGCACTGGTGGGTTTAATGTGTCAAACAGCCATTCAGTGATCTATTACTAATTGAAAACCATGGAATGCTAACCAGACAAATTCTGTTAATCACTCAAATCTAAAGACTCACGGCTTATGCAGTGTCTTCACTTCTTAAACCTGTACGGAGATAGGACTTCCTCCACTGGATTAACAACTCCACAGTCGTCTAACGAAAAAAAAACTAGTATTTACGATAGCAATGAATATTTATAGCTGCTATCAGATATCACTGGGATAAGAGTTGAATCAGATGTAATCAGATCAGTCCCACCCATCACATCTCTGTTATTCCTTTGCGATAGGTAAATATCACGCGGTGGGTAAATGATTGACTCGATCTATACAGACCACTGGGTGTTGTCTTTTCTTCCATGGAAATTCAGATAACTGTTTCCTGGATACAGGTCTTTACTTGAGCAGTTGTGTACATTTCAACAAATTATCGCGCAACTGAGGAGGAATAAACATGGGGAAATCAGTCACTGTGGTTCACTGGCTTCTGCTCACGCTAGGACTAGTTGCGGCTCAAGCAGGTAAAGTCTTAGGTTTGGTTTTTGGAGGGAAATCTAGAAATTTGGAAAACAGCATCACTGAGCATATCATAGTAAGACCCAGAGCTCAGTTGCAATAGCTGTATTATATATTTTAATGTACAGTTTTTGTTTTACGGCACATGTGTTTTTTTTAGAGAGAGCAGAGCAAGCTCTGCCAAACTGGCTTACGGGAATCATTGCAGTTGGTGTGTTCCTCTTTCTGATATTCATCGCCTTCCTTGTAAACAAAGCCTGGTGTGAAACTCCAAGGTAAAATATCTGCTTCAGTTTCAACACCATACCAAAAACGCTAGCAATTTTAACATTTAAGGGACAAAGTTCAACTAAAAATGAAACATTGTCAACATTTATTCACGCTCTTGTCATTTTAAACCTGTATGACTTTCTTTTGCACAACACAAAATAATTTAAGAACTTAAAGTCAATGGGGTCCAAAAAAAAATAAAACCCAGCATTTTCCCAAAATATCTTTTTTTGTTTTGCTTAAGAAAGTCAGTCATGAATGTGAATAGGCCTATAGGCCTACCAGAACTCTCTCTTTATTAATGGAATCCTTAATTTTCTAATCAATAACAGGCCTACATGTCTGAATGATGGTTATTGTAAAGTCTCACAAAACATGTTTGCTTAGGCTATCTTTATAGTTCATGTAATACACATTTTATTTAGCAACTAGTTTCCGAAATCTGGTCTGTGTAAACATTTTAATCCGTCTTTGTTGACTAAAGCAAACCAGAAGCAGTACCCAATGAATACGCCATGACCAACGGATCAACCCGTGAAACCAGTCTTGACGCAGTCAGGTAATAATTCCTCAATAATACAGCTGTTATAAAGCTTAGACTAGAGTGATTCAAGCCTGTAAAAAGATACACTATCATTAATGATACCGCTCATGAGAAATGATTATATGGCCTGAACGCCTCATCTGATGCTTTATGCTAAACATGATGTTCCTGAAATTATTCTCATTGCGAAAGATTTAATGTTTAAAATGTTGAAATTTAAATATCAGTGAATAAAAATGAGTGGAAAAGAGTGAAAAGGCCTATTCCCTTTTAAATGTAGGCCCTATGTATTAATCTCTGGAATTGTGACAATTGTTTTTCAGGAGCGACGATGACCCTAAAGCATACGAGAACGTGATTGTTCACCAAACCGATGAAAAAGTGACCGAGATGTAATCTCAAGGAAACGTCCACAATCAGCAGAGTCAGCACGCCATGTTAACCTTATTTGTTGTTGTAATAAGTTATCATTTTAATAGCTGACGCAGTTTATCTTGTACCAAAGGTTAGCAGTGACTATACATTAATTGTAGTTAAAGGGCATTTGTTGTTGAAACAATTTGTGAACATTTTAATATAAAATCAGACATTCAGTAATCACTTGTTGTGCAAACCTCTTTAAATAATATAAAAAAATCAATAATATTAATAAAATCATATATGCTACCATTCAAAAGTCTTGATTTGGTAGGATTTTTAATGTTTTTGTATAGGCTGCATTTATTTGATCAAATACACAGTAATATTGTGAAATATTATTAAAATATAATAGAACTGTTTTCTATTTTAATATGTATTTTCCAGTGATGCAAAGCTAAGTTTTCCGCAGCCATTATTCCAGTCGTCAGTGTCACATGTTCTGATTTGCTGTCCAAGAAACATTTATTTTTAATGTTGAAAACAGTTGTGCTGCTTAACATTTTAGTGGAAACATTTTTGATGAATAAAGTTCAAAAGAAAAGCATTTACTTCAAATATAAATCTTGTATTATTATATGCGTCTTACACTTTCGATTACATTTAATGCATGCTGAACAGTTATTTCTTTTTTTTAAAATAAATTTTTTATATGGTAGTGCATGTAAATCCATCACAGCAATGGCTGGTGTGTATGTTTTTTGTGCATTAAAATAATGCTTAAAATAAAATCATTAAGAATTTAGAATTCAAAAGATGCTTAAAATGAAAATAACTATTTTCTGACACTTCAGATAAATTCTACTCGTCCAAAATAAAGTCACAGACCATAATGACCACTTGTTTGTTTTGCAAATGTTAATAAATCAGCTTTATTTCAGGCTTAGATCTGTATCTAATGTATGAATTTAGCTAAATGGTTTCTTTGGACTTTAAAAACATTACACTGACAGAAAAATGGCAGATATAAAGGTATTACTACTTGAGTCATCTGAGTGGAAGCAGATTTTTGTGGTTCACAGCCCAAATGTAAAGATCTAGCAGAAGGTAGCAGACTGAGGCATTGCATTTCTTTAAGGAGAAAGGGCAAGACAGGCATAGGAGACGCAGGCAATCTTTTTAAAGGGACGTAGTGCTGAACAGTTCAGAACATACTGTCCACATGGCACAAAAATTCAAGAGGCATTGTATAATGATGTGCTTACGAAATCCTAGTGGAAGAGACGGTCTGGACGAGGCTTCCACGCGCTGTCTACAACCAGGAGAGCCCTGATAGTCTCTGAAGAGCCTGCTACACTTCCTCTAGGAGAGCGACTGACACAGGATATCCTCATATTGTGACACACAGACACACACACACAGTGTCAAACTAGGATGTGCGAGACATCTTCATAAAGACAAAAGCAATGCAAAAAAGCACTAAAACAGGAAATAAATTACATATTTACACTGAAATGATAGACGTGTGCAATTGAATTACAAATGGAATTACAAAAATGTAAAAAAAACAACAACAACAACAACTGTTATGCATTTCTGTGAATCTCAATCCACCATAGCAAAATAACAGAGTGGAATAGTTCTCACAAAAATTGATGTTGTTCCAAACTCATGACTTCTTGTCTTCTGTGGAATCTAAAAGGAGATATTCTGATACATTTCCACACAATGAAATTGAATGGGGAGTGGGCTGTCGCACTCCAAAAATGGCAAATTGTGTGCTGTTTTTACGACTCGAAGCAAAATAATAGCTCTGTGTAAATAATATGAAATTTTAATTTCAGAGATGAATTTGAAGTGAAAGCGACTTACAAAATAATAGCTGTGTATGAAAAAATTGTCTGAAATTTGTATTTTTTAGCAAAGATTTGAAGTGAAAAACACTAAAATATTCCTCACGCAAAACTACCGCACAATCTCAATAGACTTTAAATGTGGCACACAACTTGTGATACATTTGGTATTATAATGTCATATCTGCATTTCTAAAATGCCAGTCTCCATCCATTTTTATTTTAAGGAAAGAGCAGTGTATTCAGTAAAACATAATTTTAAGTTACAAACACAATTTTACATGAAAAAAATGACTAACATTAATACCTTTGTGTGAAGAATGGCCTGAAATTTCACTTAGAGGGAAGATTTTGTGAAAATCAATTTACAATTTAAATTTGTTCGTTGCGCAAAACTATTGTATGACTTCATAAAACTTCAAATGTAGAGCACGAGTTCATATGACTAGATTTTGTGAGATTTTTGTGGTTATTTTTGGCATTTCTCAATCACAAAAACTCCAGTCCACATCCACTTTCACTGTATGGAAGAGAGCAGCGTGAACATTCTGAAAAATAGCTCATTTTTAGCCCCACAGAAGAAAGAGTAATACAGGTTTGAAGCAACATCAGACAAACTATTTCTTGAAATATTCACAAAGCTACCCTGCAACGTAAAGAACCTGATTGAAATGATCCTAATATCTAATACTAGCTATACAAAACATCCCAGTACAATCTGATCTGCCCGTTCCAAGGCACATCTGTCATCCCTTATTATTAACGCTCGTCCATGAATTCATCTACACACAACATACAACTCGACTGATTTCTTAAAAATAGGGCGGGTTTGTCAGTAGGTCGTGTACTTGTGTGTTTTAATTTAAAAAAAAATCAGGACGACCACATTAGAAGTTATTGTATGTGGACTGAAAGGATACTTACAAACAAATTGTGCATGTTAGTGTGTGTCGTGCATCTGTTACTTTCATTTTTCCTCCTGGTCTTGAGTTACCAGCACTCATTTAATCAAAATAACCTTCTCTAATATTGCCCCATAATTCACCCCTCTCACCGTCACTAGTGGCTACATGTCCGTGACTAAAACAAAGACGATACAATAATTTCCCTTTATGAGTATTCCTCATTGATTTCGATACGAGGTGCACAAACAGTAACAGGGCAGAGTTTAAACGATCGAGTGCAAATCAGGAAGTAAGGTGGCCGAATAACGGCCGCTGCTGATGCAAAGAGTCTCTTAAGACGTGTGACTGGAATGTGTGTGTGTGTGAGTGTTTATCAGTGGATGTAGTCCTTAGTGTGTTTGTTAGGAGAGGACAGACAGCGTGACGCTTCCCCGCTGCTTTTTCAGTACGGCCACGGCCTGCTCGTGTGTGACGCCCTCCAAACTCTCTCCGTTGACCGACAGCAGCTGGTCGCCACGCTTCAGACGCCCATCCACCGCCGCTGCCCCCTGTAGGTAAGAGGAGAAGAGGATTATTTATTCATTTACAGAATTAAAGGTGATCAATTGACCAGTATTACTCTACATAATGCAGATTGCCTTATGCATTTTTGGGTGAGCTAACCCTTTAAATGTACCAAATTTTTGAAATATCCTTATATTGCATGTATAATATTAAATATTATGGACTATTATTATCAATAAATATTAATATATATAAATTATGTATTACTTTCATATTTTCAAATATGTTTTCTTTGAACAATATGTCCGTGCAAGATATTCATCGACTGCCAGTGGGGTTGGAAGAGTCATCAGAAGAATCATTTCACATAAACACAAAACATGTTTTGCTTCTAGGTGAATATGAAGTGTTTGACACGAGTCTTATCTCTGGTTATGTTCTTGTGAACCAGAGCTCTATGCTGCCACCTGGTGGCCAGAGCATGACCACAAATGTACAATCTGCACATAGCAATTTGCTGTAGGAATATACATTTCTTGTCTGTTGTACACATCCACCTTTTTATATTGTACAGATGTTATATGCAGGGTTCTGGACATATTTAAGCAAAAATATGTAAGCATGTGAAATTATTTGATTTTAAGTATTATTACTTAATAGTAAAAGTATTATTTTACTGTTATTTATTTGCTGTTATCTTATTTATTTATTATTTTGAATTAGCCTTTATTTTTATATATATTTTTAGGAATTTTCATTTAAATTTTAGTTCATGTTTTAGTAATTTTGTGCTTCTATAATTTTTCAGATTTTTAGTTTCTTTATCGTTTATATTCAGATTAACCCCCCCCCCCCTCAGTTTTAATAAATTTAGTACTTCAAATAACATTTCAGCTAGTTGACTATGAAACTTGAATTTTGACAATGAATTTTTTTTTCTGTTTTTTTTTTTCCTAATATGTTGTTTTATTTCAGCTTTTTTCAATAGACAAAAATATTTTTTATAGTTTTGGTTAACAATAACAACACTGATATCTATCTATCTATCTATCTATCTATCTATCTATCTATCTATCTAGTAACTGTTTAATCAATATAAACTAATATTATAAATTACGATATTCCACACTATTATAAACTTTATATTTATTGCTACAAACAAACACTATAAAATAAAATACATTTACATATACAAAATTGTACTAAAACCATGTTCATGCATTCTATTCTATTCAGAAAATTTAAGACAATCCTTGAAAAAATAAAATAACAACTGAAAAAGACTTACTTCATTTCTTTCTTTTTCTTACTTAAACAGTAAGCAATAAAACCTCCAGAAAAATAGGAGTGAGTGAGAAAGAAAGAAAGAAAGATAGAAAAAGACAATACAAGTAGTGATTGCCCATTAAAACTGGGATGGTTGCTAGGGTGTAATTTATTTAATTGCCTATAAATGATTGATAAATGCCTGAATAATTTGTGAAATAAGTCATTTAATTATTTAGCTGGATTCAAAGTTGTGCTGTCCACGAGTAACATGTCTCAGTTTATCAGCGCGTTTAGGCCAAGGCTCTGATTTCATGGCCGACGTGAGGTGTCCAAATGTGTTTAGTTTCATTTAATCTGCAAATGATCCTACAGGAATTACCTTGCTGAAGACTGTTTTGACGTAGATGGGAAGATCTCCATGTGGACTCCCAAAGCCGCCCACGATGCTGAATCCCAGCCCCTCTGAGCCCTTCTCCAGAGTGATGGTCTTTGGCTTGGGCGTCCTGTCAATATGACACACACACAGAGAATACAATCATATTTAATAAACTGAGAATTCTGTAATGGAACGTTTAAGGTCAAACAGGAAGTGGGAGTCTTGTTGCCATGGTGATTTCACTCACTCTGGTTCCACCGGCCGGACCTCTGGATTGGTGCTGGGGGTGGAGCTACTGGACAGACTCTCCACCTGACTGGCTATGGCACTGATGTTGGTGTCGGCAACCACCTGTCAATCACAGACGGGCACTGTCAAACATTTAAAGCAAATAAATGACTCGGTCTTGAAAGTGTGTTTTCTTCCATTTAGATTTGTGTGTTTTCACAAATGACTATCTGCATGTAGATAACAGGAAACTGCTCTCTATGTTGCGTGTGTGTTTGGCACCGAAATGTATGCGAACAATCCTTTAATGTTCTTCTTGGCGAGCGATCGCTCAGCCGCTGTTCATCAAACCTCTGTCTCCCTCACCAGAATCAAACATGCCTTTTTCTGTCATGTTTCATTTCAATTTTCCTCTTCCATTAAACTCTGGGCTGGCTATGAGGGCAGTGAAAAATTAATTTGCATATTTAATTAATGGCAAAGCAATTAAAAGTAAAATACACAACAATAAACAAAAGCTAATTAGTGAATGAGTCAACAACAACAGTGAAACACTCCCAAGTCATCACACTCGCTATCTTCACCTACACCTACTGAGAGAAAGAAAGAAAGAGATTGACAGAAAAGAAAAAAAATTTAAGAAAAAGAAGAAAGTGAGAAAAGAAAGAGTGAGAAAAAAGAAAGAAAGAAAGGCTAAAAAAAGAATGAGATAAAAGTGAGAAAAAGAAAGAAATATAAATAAATATTTAAAAACAAAGAGGGAGACTGATTAAAAAAAGAAAAATGAAAGAGTTTGAAAAAAGAAGAAAAGAGAAATAGAAATAAAGAAAAAAAGAAATGTGTTAAAAGAGAACGAGAAAGAAGAACGTAGTAAAGAAAGAAAGATAGGAGGAAGACAAGGAAAGACGAAAGAAAAAGAAATTAAGAAAGAAAAGAAAGGAAGGAACTAGGGCTGGGCGATATGGCCTAAGAAAAAAATCCCAGATTTTTTCACAAAAAAAATCAGATTTACGATTTAAATAGATTTTGTCCCCCTACTTAAAATCAATCTGCAGATGACAAAAAAATTGTTCAGAAAAAAATACAAGTTTAACATCTTTCTATTCAATAGATAGGAACCTAGTCTGATGTCCAAACAAAACATTCAACAGCATTAAATATCAGTGACTCTAGGTTTTTTTTGGCGGGATGATGACGAATGATTTGCAGATCCTGTGCACCACTGACAAAATCTGATCTTGTATAATGTGTAGTAAATACTGCCACTCCATAGTATAAACAGAGCGGTGCGATCGCGAATCTCGAAAGTGAAAGTGAAACTAAAAGGCAATCGTGCAATCAAAAGCAGTTTCAATGCCAGGCATAATAGCGGCTCCCTGATGCCCGCAATTTTATTTACAGTATGATTACCCAATGATAAAACTGTGAGAGAATATATGGAAATATATATTTTCCTCCCATCTCATATTTATTCCCCTTAAGGAGTTCCGTAGTACACGTCATTTTCTGTCCGTAAACGGTATTGGGAGGCGGCGGATTGCGGGGGGAGGATCACGATGCAGGCTTAACATCGTGATGTCTAAGCCATCTGCGATGGATGGTAGCATCGTCTGTCAGCCCAACCATATTATGGCAAATGCGCAGGGGGGGAGGGCTGAGCCCATTTGGAACTACGGGAGCCCAGAGGGGAGCGTCAGCGGATGTTAAAGAGAAAAACGATTTTCATTCAAACAACTCGATGTAAACTACACATTCGAGCTAATCGATAAAATCGATTTATCGCCCAGCCCTAGAAGGAAGAAAGAAAAGAAAAAGAAAGAAAGAAAGGAGGAAGAAAAGAAAAAATAAATAAAGATAAAGAAAGAAAGAAAGGTTGCTAGGGTGTGCTCTAATTGCCAATAATTGACTGCTAAAACCAATTTATTAAACAAGACTTTTATTTAATGCTCAGGCCGCTGTGATGCAGTTGCTAGGTGGTGTTATGGGTGTTGCTATGCACTTGCTAGGGTTTCTGAGAAGTTTTAGCATGTTGCTATGCCACTAAAAAGTGTTGCTATGCTGTTGCTAGGTGGCTTGGAGTGGTTTATAGAAAATGATATTGTGGCTACTAATCTGTTGCTAGGGTGTTCAGAGTAGTTGCCAGGGCACTGAAATGCAATGCAATTTCTGAATGTTCCAAGCAGTATTTACTATACTACTATGCCACTATTAAAGTGTTGGCATGCTGTTGCTAGGGTGTTCTGAGTTTTGATGTTTGCTTTTGTGAAAATGGAAAACATACAAAAACATACATACATACATACATACATGCATATATATATATTTTTTTTCTCTTCATATATATATATATATATATATATATATATATATATATATATATATATATATATATATATATATATATATATATATATATATATATATATATATATATATATATATATATATATATATATATATATATACACAGTGCCCTCCATAAGTATTGGAACAGTAAAGACAAAATTGCTCTGTTGGCTGTGGAGTCAAGACATTTACAAATATGATTAAAAGATGAATATGAGACAAAACTACAGAATGTCACATTTTATTATTAACCGTTTCAACACATACGTTTTACCAAATAAAAAGAACAGCACTTTTAGAGTTCATCCCACTCATTGATGTGAGCATAAGTATTGGGACAGTTGAACATTTGTCAGAGCATCACCCCAGCTTTCTGGAAGTTGTTGGTGATTTTACAGACACGTCTTTTAGGATTAATTTTCACAGCTTTTATGATTTGTCTGTCATCAACTACTGTTGTTTTCTCAGCCGATCAGGTCGTTGTTGGTTGCTGGTGGTTTCCAAACTCTTGATTTCTCCATGCCCTTTGTTTTTGCTTTAGCTCTAACTGACTTCCTCTTTTCTTTTAGCATCCAAATTGCTTGCTTTTCTCTCAAAGTCAGCTCCCTCGTCTTCATCCTGGTTTGTGTGTGTCATCATCGAATGGAAGATTCAGAATGCAGAAGTAATGGATATAATTGATACGACACATTCCCTGCTTTTAATATCTGAAGAATTAATGCAACAGGACACAGCTGATCACTTAGAAAGACCTGTGAGGCAACTGCTCCAATACTTATGCTCACATCAGATAGAGGGATCAAACTCTAAAAGTGCTGAACTTCTTAGCTGGTAAAACATCTATGTGTTGAATCACCCAATAATAAAATGTGACATTCTGTAGTTGTGTCTCATATTCATCTTTTAATCATATTTGTAAATGTCTTGACTCCACAGCCAACAGAGCCATTTTGTCTTTACTGTTCCAATACTTTTGGAGGGCACTGTATATACATATTACACACACATACATACATATTTTTTTTTTCATATACATCAATACCACGACTGAAGTGAGACCCTTGAGCAAGGCACCAAACCCATAAGTGCTCCCCGGGTGCCGCAGCATAAATGGCTGGCCACTGCTTCGGGTGTATGTTGTGTACACTTGGATGGGTTAAAAGCAGAGCACAAAATCTGAGTATGAGTACTTACCTTTTTTTTTCTTCTTCATATTGCACGCACACACGCACGCACACACGCACGCACACACGGGGAAGTCATGGCCTAATGGTTAGAATTTATTCATTTGCAAATAAAATCTTTAAAAATCCTACAATGTGATTTCCTGGATTCTTTCCCCCCATTCTGTCTCTCATAGTTGAAGTGTACCTATGATGAAAATTACAGGCCTCTCTCATCTTTTTAAGTGGGCAATTTTTGTGTGGGCAAAAAAACTTGCACAATTGGTGGCTGACTAAATACTTTCTTGCCCAACTGTCTGTATGTATGTATGTATGTATGTATGTATGTATGTATGTATGTATGTATGTATGTATGTATGTATATATATATATATATATATATATATATATATATATACACACACACACACACATAATACACACACACACACATACATACACACATAACACACACACACACACACAAATACAAACAAATTAAATAAAAAAAGTGAGAAAGCTAGAGATGAAGTGGGAGTTGATGAGAGATATATACCTCAGTTGGGTGGAACAATTAAACTTCTCAATGTACATTATCACAGGCAGAATGACAAAGCAATATCAAATTGTCTGATTTCTGTGACATGAGTAATAGCATAGGGCATTACATATGTCCAATTAAACATATAGCAGCCAGAGAGTGAGAAAGAGAGAGAGTATGCTCTCTCAAACGAGTGAAGAGGGAATGAATGAGCGAGAGAGAGAGAGAGAGAGAGAGAGAGAGAGAGAGAGAGAGAGAGAGAGAGAGTGAGTGTAAGAGAGAGAGAGCTAAACAATAATTGCTCTCTGAGCTGCTGTAATCAGGACTTTGCAGGCTGGGCTCCCCTGTTTAAAAGCCCTGTGCATTCCTCCTGGAACCACGCAGATAACAGCACATTTGCATAAAGGACTGGGATTATCTGGCAACCCGCGCACAACTGCCGCACAGCTGCATGCGGCTGATAACAGCCCAGTGACACAGCACCAACCACTCACACACACTACCGTGAGTCCAAACAAACAGCCGCTCACACACATACACAGCGCACTGTACTTCGATACACAGACTCCGCTAACACACACTGATAACCATACAGAACATACACACACGGCGGCTCTGCATAGCAATAACAGCACACAATACAAGCGTGTATACACACATCATTGAAACCACAGCTACTACATGCAAAAACGCGACAATACGCCACTATAAATTTTTTTTTTTAAATACCATGGTATTCTCAATATGGCAACCTTCGTATCTGATATCTATCAACAAATGCTAACATATACAAACTCCACGTGCTATATCAAGCTAGCGGTGGGCAACGTGAAATTTCTGGGGAAAAAGAAGAAACCCACCAAACAACTCTTAAAAACGTTCCGATTAAATGTGGGGGATATCGCGTGCCACACCAGACGGGTCGGAGGGTCTGTTCAGCGCCAACAGCTTCTTTAAAGCTCGAGTTCAACCCACAGACTGTCTGGCGTGATCCTGTTTACAAGTACAGTGTTTTTAAATCACATTACTTAACGTGCGTTCCCTCATTAGCTAGTCAGCGAGCGGGAACACTGTAGCTAATTTGAATTGTGGGTTGCACGCTTGGTAGCCTTGGCACTTCGTTAAACTAAACTAGTTCATCCATTAACCCCCCAGAGTCATGTGGAGCACTTTTTATGATGGATGGACGCACTTTTTTGACCTTCAAAATCTCGACCCCTAATCACTGCCATTATAAAGCTTGGAAGAGCCAGGACATTTTTTAATATAACTCCGATTGTATTTGTCTGAAAGAAGAAAGTCATATACACCAAGGATGGCTTGAGGGTGAGTAAATCATGGGGTTATTTTAATTTTTGGGTGTTATTGAGTTGAACGTGTACCTGGAGGACGATGGTGCCGTAAGCATTCTTCAGCATATTTACGACGTCCCCATGAGTCAAGCCATCCAGAGACTGAGAGTTGATGCTCACAATCCTGTCACCTACCTAAAAGAGGTACATTAAAGGAAAAAAATCACTTGAAATTCATTCATTCACTGATACAACCCCAACCCCCAGCAGTGCCCTTCACACCCAAACCACTGTATGATGCTTAATCAATAACTCTCGGCCTAATTTATACAGGATGAAAGTGGAAAATGAGCAACAGAAAGGAATGGGAAAGGCAAGAATGCTGTACTTTGAGGCGATGTGTCCTGGCAGCCACACCGTTGGCCTGGATCATGGCGATGAAGATGGGGATGTCGCCCAGTGGACTGCCCTTACCACCCGCTATGCTGACACCCAAAGCATCAGTGGGACCCTGAAAGAGCGAGACAAGGGTGCAATAAAACAAAATGAAAATATTGAGCACCATAGCTAAACCTATACTGCGCTGTTCAGATGTAAATGGGTTTACCCGTGTGATCTCCACTGTCCGAACACCTGCCTCTGTCCCTGGAGGGATATAAAAGTCACACATTACCTTTTGATTTACAAACCTTTAAAACTTTAAAGGTATAGTTTGTCCAAAAATGAATATTCTGTCATTAATTTCTCACCCTCATGTCATTCCAAACCCATAAGACCTTCTAGATACACAAATTAAGATATTTTTGATGAAATCCGAGAGCTTTCTGACCCTTCATATACAGCAACGCAACTGGCCCAGAAAGGTACTAAGAACATTGATAAAACAGCCCATGTGACAAAAAGTGTTTCCGTAGCTTCATAAAATTACGGTTGAACCACTGATGTCACATGGACTATTTTAACGATGCTCTTACTACCTTTCTGGGCCTTGAACGTGTCAGTTTTGTTGCTGTCTATAGAAGGTCAGAAAGCTCTCGGATATCATAAAAAAATCTTTATATATATATATATATATATATATATATATATATATATATATATATATATATATAAATAATGGCCAGATTACTAGTACTTTTGGTCATTTTGGTTTATCAGCATCAATTATGCTTGCTTTGCCAACTTGTACCAGTTACAGCAATTAACAGTTGTATTACATATTTATGTGCATTATATTGGCCATTTGTAGACCACCGGTTTAAAGGGCTAGTTCACCCAAAAATTAAATCGCTGTCATTAATTGACCCTCATGTTGTTCCAAACCAATAAGACCCTCGGTCATCTTCAGAACACAAATTAAGATATTTTTGATGAAATCCGAGAGCTTTCGGACCCTCCATAGACAGCAACACAACTACCACATTCAAGGCTCAGAAAGGTAGTAAAGACATCATTAAAATAATCCATGTGACATCAGTGGTTCAACTGTAATATTACGTAGCTACGGGAATATTTTTTGTGCGCAAAGAAAACGAAAATAATAACGTTATTCAACAATTTCTTCTCTTCCATGTCAGTCTTCTCCGGCATTCATGTGCATTCTTCTCTTTGCAAACAAGGCACAGTGCATGTGTGTTCTACATCAGAAAGGCTCCTGAACCAGCAGCATCACACACATTTGTCGTGGTACTGTTGTGAATACCGGAAAAGACTGACATGGAAGAGAAGAAATGTTGAACAAAATCATTATTTTTGTTTTCTTTGCATGCAAAAATATCCACATAGCTTCATAACATTATGGTTGAACCACCTATTTTAATGATGTCCTTATTACCTGTTTGGGCCTTGAACGTGGTAGTTGCGTTGCTCTCTAAACTCTCAGATTTCATTACAAATATCTTAATTTGTGTTCCAAAGATGAATGAAGGTCTTACAGGTTTGGAACGACATGTGGGTGAGTAAATAATGACAGAGTTTAAATTTATGGGTAAAATATCCCTTTAAACGAGCAATTCCATGAGATCCCACTTGCTCGATAGAATTAAAAGTGACTGCTTAAAATAAAAACTTTTGTGAAATATCTTGGGCAATTGTCCTTTGTGATGTATAAATGTCGGCTAACACAAAAAAAAAAAAAAAAAAAAAAAAATTTTTAAACCAAGTAGATTTCTAAAGAAACAACTGGAAAATTTGACAAACAACAGCAAATGTGACCGCAACTTTAATCTAATTCAAACAATAGAAGAAAACAAGCACACCTTTTACAGAGGCACTTTCTAAACACTGCCACTAGCTGTCAACAGATAAGTAACATGTTGTTTTAAGGCTGATTTATAGCCGTTTTATGGCTGTTTCCTGCAACTTCAGAGCTGATGTGGTGCAAGAAGTACCTGCGCTTTTGCTGTTGGGCTCAGTGATGTTTCGGCTGTTGCTGTTGAGGGTTTGAGAGGGGGGCAGACCCACAGCAGGGGGCGTGGGGGCTGGGGTGCTGCTGTTGGCGCTCACGTGGTTCATCTAAATGAGAAAGAGTTCGCTGAAGGTGCTATTCCACACATATCCACAACATACTCATGCCATTGCACATGCATACATCTCAGTTAGTGACAAGTGAGCGCATGCGGACATGTAACCACACACTTCCTGTGCTTTCTCAGGCAGTATGGATGAGTAACAAACACAGATGCCCATGGCCATACACCGCTGGTTCGCCCGTCCGCTAACATGCACTAATGATTGGGTTAGAGTTCGGCATGCTGGACCTTCTGGACGTGCCGGGAAAGCCCACCTGACTTCCCTGGGAGGTGCGTCTGGAAGAGATCCAGGAGGCAGCCTTCAGTCGGCCCAGTTCCAACAGCACCTTGCCCCTGGCGCACTGCAGGATCACAGCACACACGATGACGCACACGCAACTTTGGCATTGTGGGCTGTGTCTTCTCGCTCGTATCCTCTCAAACACACTTTCACATACTTTCGAGAACCTTTATACACGTGCACAGACCTGATGCCACAATATAACACCCTCATTCTCGTCCAGAGAGCCAACCCCATTGAGCAGAACTCTGCAGGGAGGGTACAGCCATATGACATGGGCTCAGTGCAACCTTATTCAAGCCAACATTTCCCACAATTCCACCAACTGGCACAATACTGCAGCTGAAGTTGATATCATGAAAGCCTTTTCACATGCCTCCCAAAGAACTGCAGAGAGCGCCATGAATGGACAATTTTCGTTTCATTTGCATAAACTGCATATTGTGTAAAAAACAAAACATCCTAACAACATGACGGATTTACCTGAAGTAAAACTGACAAGATTTATTCTGCAATTTTGCTATATATATATATATATATATATATATATATATATATATATATATATATATATATATGTATGTGTGTGTGTGTGTGTATGTATATGTGTATACAATCGTGGTCAGAATTATTGGCACCCTTGGTAAATATGATTAAAGGCGGCTGTGAAAATTAATCTGCATTGTTAATCCTTTTGATCTTTTATTTAAAAAATTCTCAAAAATCGAACCTTTCATTGGAGTATAAGAATTTAAAATGGGGAGGAAATATCATTATGAAATAAATGTTTTTCTCTAATACACATTGGCCACAATTAACGGCACCCTTTTATTCAATACTTTTTGAAACCTCCATTTGCCAGTTTAACAGCTCTAAATTTTCCATTATAAGATTTCTAACAGAGTCAGTCACTTATTGATTTTTTATCTGTTGGTATTTGATAGAATCCATGATGCCATGTGTCTAAACAAGATGTCCAGGACCTCCAGCAGAAATATAGGCCCACAACATCACAAATACAGCAGTATATTTCATTGTACACATGGGGTACTTTTTATCCCTGTGTTCATCAAACCCATCTTGACTGTTTGCTGCTAAAAAACAAATTTTTTAGTTTCATCTGACCATAGAAGCCAGTCCCATTTGAAGTTCCAGTCATGACTGATAACTGAATATGCTGGAGGTTTTTTTTGAATGAGCTAGGAGAATTTTTCTTGAAACCCTCCCGAACAACATGATGTAGGTGCTGTTTGATAATTTTTTTAAAGGTTTTCTGACCCCGAGACTCAACTATTTTCTACAATTCTCCAGCTGTGGTCTTTGGAGAGTCTTTAGCCACTCAAACTCTCCTTCTCACCGTGCATTAGGACGATATAGACACATGTCCTCTTCCAGGCAGTTTCGTAACATTTTCTGTTGATTGGAAATTCTTAATTATTGCCCTGATGGTGGAAATGGGAATTTTCACTGCTCTAGCTCTTTTCTTAAAGCCACTTCACTAATTTGTGAAGCTCAATTATCTTTTGCTGCACATCAGAAATATATTCTTTGGTTTTTCTCATTGTGATGGATGATTAAGGGAATTTGGGCTTTGTTTTACATTCGATTTATATTTCTGTGAAACAGGAAGCCATGTCTGGATAATTTCATGTTCATAAACCTCCTGGAGTGCTCAAAATTGAATATGAATGGGAATATACTTCAGAGATATTTTACTCATAAGAATTTCTAGGGGAACCAATAATTGTGTCCAACGTGTGTTTGAGAAAAACATTTATTTCATAATGAGATTTCCCCCCATTTTCAATTGTTTTAGTTCAATGAAAGGTTAGATTTTTGTGATTTTTTTAAATAAAAGATCAAAAGGATTAACAATGCAGATTAAATTTCAATGAATGTCTTAAAATTTAAAAAAACAACAACAACAAAAAACGGTTGGGCTGGATATTGTTTAATATCACTTTAAAGCATATTTTTGGGGATTGCTGATATGCTGATATCTAACTTAACCACAGCAAAAATTATGATACACTGATGCTACTGTTAAAAGAGACCAAAACCATTAAATGAAATGTGTTTTAACTATATCTAAACAAATGAAATGGGTGGTAGAGATGCCACATTTAATTTGACTGTATAACCTGTAAGCCGGCATCTATATATCTGTCGATCATAGCCCTGTTTTCATTGCAGAAAATTAAATATGGATGTCTACCCTGACCATTATAATTGTAAAGCATGTGAAAAACAGTGTTTTTATCACTTGAGATTAATTATGTAGTCCTACATAACACTTTGGATGCCCATGAATGCTTCAAGCTCTATTTTTTAAAATAGGAATAAACGTCGCAAACACTTTTTTCTTAAAATCTCCTTGGAATCATTACTGTGATTGCAGACAAAACAAAATGTTTAAACAGTCCAGAAATTGTTTATGCCACTAAATACACAATCAAACAGCGACACCTAGTGGCAGAATCCCGCAGCTGCTTCAACTAAATCTGCCCATGAAATTTAGATTTGGAAAGTGTTGCAAACTGGGCTTTGAGTTTTAGGATTGAGGTGGAGCTCACCTTGAGAATGGCAGCAACGGTCTCTTGTGAGGCCTGTCTCATGTCCTCTCCATCCACAGACAGGATCTGATCACCCTGCATCAGTCTGCCGTCCAGATCAGCCGCTCCGCCCTTCACCACATCTGAGATGAACACACCCTTACCATTTCTGAAGAGAGAGAAAAAGAGAGATAGGAAATTTAGTGTCATGTTTATGTACAACCAAAATAATTACTGTTTTGTGCAGTTTGTTTTATTTTTTAAATATTATTGTATTGTGCATTTAATTAACTGTTTTATTTAGAAATATAATTATATTGTGCATTTAGTTTTATTATTTTATTTTATTATTTTGTGCATTTTATAAAAATATTAGTACTGAGCATCATTTATTATTATTTTATTTCAAGACTATTACTGTGTAAAACTATAATATTATTTTACAGTTTTTTTATTCTATTATTTTTTAAATGGTTACTACTGTACTGTACATTTGATCTTATTTTAAATTAGTGTATTGTGCATTCTATTATTTTATTTCAAAATGATTATTGTACTGTGCATTTTTTTTATATGTCGCTTTAGATGATTGTACTGTGCATTTGGAAAATGCAAGTTGCTTTGAATAAAAGTAATAAAACGTAAATATATTATTTAAAAATATGATATTGTGCATTTTCATTATTTTAAAATAATAATTATATTTTATTATGCATTGTTTTATTTATTTAAAAAATACTCTATAACCAATTAAAATATTATTGTACTGGAATAATTTTTTCAAAATTACTTAACTCAATATTTACTGTACTCTGTATTTTATTAAGATACGATTTTAAAATTATATTGTATAAAGCATTCTTTTTTTGTATAAATTCATGATATTATTTTAAAATGATTACTATAGTATTGTGCATTTTATTTATAAATGATTACTGTATTTTCCCTTTTCTCTTCATGAGGAAACAAGCTTGCACTCACCTCTTGCCGACGATGCTCAGGCCCAGCCCGCGTCCGGTTCTCTTCTGAAGCTCAATGCGGAACACGTCGAGGTTCTCCTCGTCCCTGTATTGTGCCTCGTCACGCAGGACCGTCAACCGCACTTTGGCCGGTGTTTGCCGTAGAGCAGCTATTGCATCTTCGTGAGCCACGCTCCGCAGATCTACTCCATTCACCTGCAGGGGGCACCAGAGAACACAGTCTCCTTATATTTAGCAATAAAACAATTAAGCAAAATTAAAGCTATTGAAAATTACTTTAAAATAATATAATAAAAATAATAAAATAACAATAAAAATTACACAAAATTACTAAAAAGTAAACTAAAAGAAAATATAAAATTTAAAAGCTAACTCATAATGATGAAATAAATATTCAGCACATAGCAAGAGCTTATGATCACTCTACTCTGTCCAGAAGATGGCGCTATTGTCAAAGTTAAATACAGAGAAGCACTGCTCAGCTCTATAATAATTCACAATAATACTGAGCCTCGAACTAACATCAAATTTCCATTTTGCTCAAGGCAGACCAGCTGTCAGTGACATTACAGAGATGTCCCGCTCTCCAACCTTACAACACACTCTCTCGTACACACAAACAAACCTCGAGAATCTGATCTCCGGCCCAGAGACGGCCATCCCGCGCCGCCGCCCCCTCCTCGTACACTTCATGAATCACTATGGCATCCTGAAAAGAGGAGTAATATGCCAAAAAATAAACTATACATTCTTAAAATCACATGTTTCTTAAAGGAACAGCTCACCTTAAAATTCTGTCAACATTTACTCAGCCTTACATTGCTTCAAAGGCATATGAAACACAATATGTAACACAAATTGACTCTTTAGCCATCGTTCAAGTCTGAAATCATACCATAGATTTGTGTGAAAAACAATAAAAGTTTATATTAAGTTATCAGTGTTAATTAAGATTAATATTAAAATGAGCTTATTTTTCATTTTAGTTTAAGATTGTGAATTTTGTTAGTGATTGTCTTTTTTTTCTTTTCTATTTCTACACAGCTATTTATTTTTATTTCAGTTATAGTTTTAGTCGTTTTAATATACCCGGAGCAGTGAAAATGACTGTGTGTTCACGGTGTGTGTGTTTCACTGCTGTGTGTGTGCACTTTGGACGGGATAAATGCAGAGCACTAATTCCGAGTATGGGTTACCCCATAGAGCTTTAGTACTTTAACTTAAATTATATTTAGTTGCTAAGGCAAAATCCCTGATAAAGCTTTTATGTAATATTTCTATTTTATTTGATTTTATTTCAACTGTATTTTAATTACTGAAAACTATTTTTAATATGCCACAACAGATTACTTATTACTTACACGACATATTCCTTACATGACATGTTTTACTTTTGAGAATCAATCATTATTTTGAGTCGGATCTTTTTAACAAATCTCTCAGTTCACAAAAATGTAACGACTTGTTTATGAATTATACTGATCAGGTTCTCGGTTTCAACTCACTGATTTCATTCGGTTAAGAGCTCACAGGAGGAAAAGATTATTACCGAATAATAACTTTGATAACAAAAATGTTCAGTTTGTTCCTCGTACAAAGCCTTTGTAACACAAGTAATATAGTGCATGTGTCATACGGATCAATTTTATGATGCTTTTATTTGCATCCTTTATTGAAGCTTGAAAGGTTAAATCATTTTTTTTGTGTAACTGAATAGAAAAGAGCGACCTGCACATTTTCTGAAATATCTCCTTTTGTGTTCAGCAGAAGAAAGTATGTCGTACTGATTTGGAGCGACGTGAGGATGTATAATTTCTGTTTCCCTTCACCTTTAAAATCCTTTTATATAAAAACACACACTGAGACTTTTTTTTTCAGCTGAAAACCTGTGGAGCCCGAGGGCTGGTTTTGTTGACTCAGGAAACGTTTGACCGCTAAACTAGCCCACAGAGCCGGAGCACAGCAGAATTATGATGGCGAGGTGGCAGTACACTGATAAAAACCTGAGGCGATGTTCGTCTCTGCATTCGGGCAGAGAAAGCCAGGGCAGACAAAAAGCTCCTGCTGTGACCTGCCTGTTCTGATGCAGACCTGCGGCCCACTGGAAAGAATGAGCCCTGTCACTTTTATCTAGTTATTTTTGAACATAAGACAGCATCCTGGGTGTGCATGCTACCAAATCTAGGTAAAAATAAGCAAATCAACAACATTGACTGAAACTGACATTAAAATAATTCATTCATGCATGTTTCAATCAAAGGAGTTGTATGTGGATAAATATAACATTTAAGTGAAGTGACATACGGCCAAGTATGGTGACCCATACTCAGAATTTGAGTATGAGTAAAAATGCTCTGCAATTAACCCATCCAAAGTGCACACACAGCAGTGAACACACACAGACCATGAACACACACCCAAAGCAGTGGGCAGCCATTTATGCTGCGGCGCCCGGGGAGCAGTTGGGGGTTCGGTACCTTGCTCAAGCGCACCTCAGTCGTGGTATTGAGGGTGGAGAGAGTGCTGTACATTCACTCCCCCCACCTACAATCCCTGCCGGCCCGAGTCTCGAACTCGCAGTCCGACTCTCTAACCACTAGGCCACGACTTCCCATTTATAAATATATGGGTATATTTATATTTATTTATTAAGAATACATTGTTATATATATTATAGTGCATGTAAAAGTATATTCTATATTCAAAAGCATATATAATAATATAATAATGTTTGCCTATTGTCATGGAAAAAAAGTGTGTTTATTTTGCAAATTTTCTATAAACACAGTCCAAAGACCTGAAACTGCATTAAAACTCTGGGTTTCTGAATTTTATTTATATATATACTAGGGATGCACGATATTATCGGACCAATATCGGAATCGGCCGATAATGGCTTTAAATGTAAATATCGGCATTGGCCCGATATGAAAAATTATGCAGATATGTCTCGCCGATAAGATTAACTCACATGTGCTCAGGGTGTGCTAGCGTTTAGGTCACGTCAGCAGTGTGGCTCATTCTTGAAGCAAAGTTTTGCCTGAATGATGATTAGACTGACTGTTTTGGATCGCTTCATTTAAACTGAGAATGCACGTACAGAATGACAGATTCGGTGTGTGATAGAGTAAACCGTAATAGTACATGTAGCGGCAGCCTCCCCCGGGTCCTAACGCCCGCTCAGTAAGGAGTTTTAATTCTGTAGGGGGCGCTGTTGGCCTACTTCAAATAAAATGAAAGTAAAATACACAAATAACATTTAGTCTGTGTTTCTGATCAAATAAAGCAGTAATTGATGTCATAAAATCATGAGTATGTTTTGATTTAAATGTCAGAAGCTATAGTTTACATGAATAAAAAAAAAAAAAAAAAAAAAAAAAACAAACACGACACTTGTAAGTTAAATAATTCTATATATACTGATTTATTCATTAATGTGTAATATGTTATTTTTTTAAACAAATTATGATCTTCAAATTTTCAGAATTATATATATATATAAAAAAATAATTATATATATATATATATATATATATATATATATATATATATATAGAGAGAGAGAGAGAGAGAGAGAGAGAGATTATTTATAGTTATTTCCAAAGCTTCAATGTACTGTCATTATAAAAGAACTTCATTATTGCTTATTTGATTCTAACAAACAAGTTTTTGTTAAAAACTAACCAAAATGTAAAAAATAATTTGCTTATAATTTCCACACTGGATAGATTTGGTGTTGTTTCCAAACAAAAGGAAATATATCGGTATCGGCATCGGCTATCAGCCAAGATGAGTTTAAAAATATCGGCAAAAATCCAATATCGTGCATCCCAAATATATACATTTTATTATATAATTAAGCTGAAAGCTGCCAGTTTGCTAACTAACACTTAAATCACTGATTTAGAAAACTGAAATCATAAAAACAGAAAATAATAAAAAGACATAACTAAAGAATAAAAACAAATTACACGAGAAAAATCGAAAGACAAAACTAAAAAGCCAAAAGACAAAAACTACACAGAAAAAAACTGAGAAACCCCCCCCCCCAAATAAAACAAAAAATGCAAATAAAAAATAAAATAAACAAAGAAAATAAAAAAGCAAAGATTTAAATTAACACACAAGACAA